>NW_005871110.1:4182505-4188480 GCF_000147115.1 Myotis lucifugus | reverse complement strand
CTTGCTAAAATTTATTTCGAAGTATTTTTCTCAGAAGAGCATTGGCTACTTCAATTTAGTAATTTTATTTTCTTTATAACAAAATTCATAGATCAAGTTGATGGGCCATCAAACATTAATTGGTTATTATATAAACACATTTAACAGCTGCATTTATTTCATAAACAAAGGCAGGTCAAATATGTCACAGAATAATGGATCTAAATTAGTTGTACATAGCCTATAATTTATTATTCAGATATGAAAAATGACTTTTGGTAATGAATTTCTCATATAACTAATCAAGTTCATTTTCCAAACTCTGAAGAAACCATTAATTTGCCTTGTTATAATAATCTATTTTAATGGGCCTTTAAGAACTCCCTATATGGCTACTAACGACTTTGAATATAAAAGTTATCTCGTGTTTCATCTATTCCTAGCTTTATTTTCATTAATCATTGAAATCATTGAAGCATTGACATTTTTCTACAGAAATCAACAGCTGAGTGCATTTACAAAAAATGATTTGTGTAAAGTTGAAGAGCCTTCTCAGAGAGGAATGAAAAGTTAACTTCCTTGTATAGCAATTCTTTGGCAAGGAGAGCTTGAAAATGGGCCTTCCAAAAGTCACTTACATGCTAAGTATTCTCAATGCTCCGAAAATTCAGAACTCCAACAAATTATAGTTCTTCATTGGAAAATACATGCATTAAAGCCAGTTGTTAGTGGTGATCTTCTAATAGTAACATTTTCCCTGAGATACTGAGACAGAAAAAAGTTAGATAGATAGGAGCGTGACCCTGGAAGGAGGAACTGAAACCATGAACCCAGCCAGGCAGAGTGGCTAAGACACCCCACCTGGGTGGGGAAGGAAGGGTGCATGCCAGACATGATCTTTAAAATGTATGCATATTGCGAAGACAGACAGATTCAGGTAACCAATCACAAGGCAGTGAGGCAAGCATATAAACAAAAAAGCGCAGGCTTCCCTCCCCTCTCCCCCAGTGCAGCACACAATGGATACCTGATATTCCTGTGGGGAAGCATATCCCCTGTGCCCATGTGGCTTATGGCCATGGGGGCCTCCACACATGGACTATTGGACTTTAATCAGCTTGGATGCAGAACTGCTCCTGATTGTAACAGGAAAAGGAAGCTCTGGACACTGGATTACTCCCAAACCCCAGCAGCACCTTTTCCAGGACTGGCTTCTCCCAATAAACTTGGGTTCCGTTAATCATTTGTTGTCCTCCATTTCTTCCTTTGATTTTCACGAGACAAGAACTCAGAGTCAAAACACCCACAATTTTGGTTTCAATACTATGGCACTAGCAAGCATGACCCAATCAATCTTTGACAACCAGGTTCCTGCTCAATTATCTGGGCTACTTTGGCCTGACAATAATTTTTTTTTAAACACAGTGATTATCCTATATAATAAAAGCCTAATATGCAAATCGACCGAATGGCAGAACAACCAGTGGAATGACCAGTCGCTATGATGCGCACTGACCACCAGTGGGAAGACGCTCAATGCAGGAGCTGCCCCCAGCCCACAGGCCCTAGGCCAGCCAAGGTGAGTGCCAGAAGGGCACACCCGTTGCTCCACTGGTCGCCTCCAAGGCGGGTGCCAGCAGGGGGTGGGGACGGCGAGTAGGCGGTGCCAGGCCAGCCAAGGCGGGTGCCAGCAGGGGCCCCCCGATTGCCCTGCTGGTTTCCCCACAGATTGTCCCTGATTGCCGGCCAGGCCTAAGGACCCTTCCCATGCACGATTTTGTGCACTGGGCCTCTAGTAGTTTAATAAAAATATACATTTTTACTTACCATTGCTATACCACTTAAGATTGATTATGGTTTTGAGTCATTTATTTAGAACCCATTTCTAAAAGTTTAGTTGCTGTACACAGCTATGTTCTTATCAAGAATTCATGAACTTTCCTAATTGTCACTAAAAGTTTGATAACCTCGATTTCTTACATTTTAAATTTGCCTTTGTTTGAGATATTACCTCTAAGACTTCATCAGCTTTCCAAAGGAGATTTTCCTCCAGATATTAAAAAGTAGGGAGAATGTATAAGTTAGAACCTAAAAAACTCCAATAATTACATAAGAACATTCACCATGAAGAACATGCAAAAGAGCATTGCATAGTAAGAAGTTTAAGATCATAAAGGCCATGTTTGCATTTGTTATTAGCTTGGTATTTTCATTACTTTTTTTGTTGGTATTTATGGGTAAGGAGAGAAAGCTTTGAGAAAAGAAATATATTTTTTTCAAATTGTACTCAATGAAGACAGCCTATAATATTAAAACTGTTTAGCATGTTATCTTTGTAGTAAGCATTTTAATGTGCACACGTGCCTACCAACAATTCTGGTTATTGCTCAAAATATAAAATGTAGTAGCATATGTTTATTGCACTGGAGATCTAGCAATGCACCAATCAGACATGGGCTCTCTTCTCATGGGGCTTATACATTGTGGAGCCACTTATTTTCACAGGTTGATGCTTTTTAAAAAAAAAAATAATTTTATTGATTTTTTTACAGAGAGGAAGGGAGAGGGATAGAGAGTTAGAAACATCAATGAGAGAGAAACATCGATCAGCTGCCTCCTGCACACCCCCTACTGGGGATATGCCCGCAACCAAAGTACATACCCTTGACTGGAATCAAACCTGGGACCCTTGAGTCTGCAGGCCAACGCTCTATCCACTGAGCCAATCTGGTTAGGGCGATGCTTTTCTTCATTGTGTGGTTTCTATACAATACTCTCATCTGCCATGTATGTACCTGTCAAAATCATGTTTTAGGCACATTTTAACTTCTATTTCTTTTATGAAGTATCCCTGAGTTCATTTCACCTTAATTGTCAAATATTCCTCAATATCTACACTAATAAAAGAGAAAGATGGTAATTGGCGTACGACCGCTACCCTTCCCATTGGCTAATCAGCATATCCTTATGCAAATTAACTGTCAGCCAAGATGACGGCTGGCAGCCAGGCAGCTGGAAGCGAACATGAGGCTGCTTGCTCCAGGGACTGCAGACTGCAATGTTCCCCGCCTGCCTTGCCGGCCTCTGAGCTGGCAGTTTGAAACATTCTAACAAATATAGCCAGCCGGGATCTCAGAGCTGGAGTTATACATTGTTTCGATTATAGAACCGAAACAAACCAGATACCTGCTCTCAGAGCTAGAGCCAGAGCTAAAGCTGGCCCAGAATAAAATAAAAAAACGGAGCGGTTGGGAGCTTCAGTCAATTGCCAGCCTGAAGGCAGCCCTCAGCTCCTCACCCAGACTGGCCAGCCACCCCAGTGGGGACCCCCACCCTGAAGGGTGTGTGACCAGCTGCAAACAGCCATCATCCCCTCATCCAGGCTGGCCAGGCACCCCAGTGGGGACCCCCACCCTGATCCAGGACACCCTTCAGGGCAAACCAGCCGGCCCCCAGGTCTCTATCCTATATAGTAAACGGGTAATATGCCTCCCAGCACCGGGATCAGCGGAGCCGCGAGCCCTCCTGGCACCGGATCAGCATGATAGGGGGCAGCGCCCAAACCCCCTGATCGCCCTGTGCTCTGTGTGTGACAGGTGCAACATCCCAACCCTGATCGCCCTGCCTCTGTGTGTGACCGGTAGGAGCATAACCTCCCCAATAGCCCTGCCCTGCTCCCTTGATGTGGCAGGGGCGGCGCCCCCCACCCCCCAGATCGGCCTGCTCTTGGGTGATAAAGGGCCGGTGCCTAACTTCCCATCGGCCCTTCTCTGGCATGACAGGGGGGAGCTCCCCAAACCCCCTGATGGGCCCCTGTTTTGTTCGTGAAAGGGGGGACCCCTCAACCCCCTGACCGGCTCTGCCCTGTGCATGACAGGGGGGAACCCCCCCAATCCCCTGATGGCCCTGCTCTGTGCATGACAGGGGGCAGCGCCCAACCCCCTGACTGGCCTTGCTTTGTGCGTAACAGGGGGTGGCGCCGCAACCTCCCCATCGACCTGCCTTGAGTGTGACAGGGGGCGGTGCCCCAACCCCCCAATTGGCCCTACCCTGAGCGTGACTGAGGGTGGCATCGCAACCTTCCAATCCGCCCTGCTCTGTGCATGACAGGGGGCGGTGCCCCAACTCCCCAATCGGCCCTGCTCTGAGCCCGACCAGGGGCTGCACCTAGGGATTGGGCCTGCCCTCTGCCACCCAGGAGCAGGCCTAAGCCAGCAGGTCGTTATCTCCCGAGGGGTCCCAGACTGCGAGAGGGCACAGGCCGGGCTGAGGGCCCCCCCTTCCCCCCGCCGAGTGCACAAATTTTTGTGCACTGGGCCTCTAGTACATTTTATAAAACACTAAGGGAACCCTAGTACACTGCTGGTGGGAATGCAGTCTGGAGCAGCCGTTATGGAAAACAGTATAGAATTTCCTCAAAAAATTAAATATGAACTGCCATTTGACCCAGTGATCCCACTTCTCAAATTATATCCTAAGAAACCCAAAACACCAATCAGAAAGAATAGATGCACCCTTCTGTTCATAGGAGCACAATTTACAATAGCTAAAATCTGGAAACAGCTCAAGTGCCCATTAGTAGATGAATGGATATAAAAGCTGTGGATGAAAATAGGCCATGTTGAAATAAACTTGGCATCTTACTTATAAAAGCTATGCTATTATAAAAAAACAACAACCCAAAAACCAAAAACCTGAATGTATTTGTTGTGGAAGTTATCTCTAAATATTAAATAACATTTCATAAGAACTTTAGTAAAAATATGTTATGTGCATAGGAATTGTTTTATTTTGAGAGTCAGTATGCTTTATTTTGAAAGTCAATATGTAGAAATGATGATGATGATGATGATGTTAATGATGACAATGATGTTAATGAGGAAAATAATTGTGTTGACAACAAAAAATTATTCTAATTAAATATAGAAACTTAAGGAAAAATTTAAAAATGTGTCCCTCTTTGTAACCTATATTGACTGAAATTATGTCTTGATAACAGTAGCAATAAAGATTACAGTTAGAACAATCACTAAACTATGGCATTTTTTTGGTTTGTTTGTTTTTTTAATCTTTATTGGTGAAAGTATTATATATGTTCCCCTTTACCCCGATTGCTCTCTCCTCCCCAGGCCTTCACCACCTTATTATCTATGACTATGGGTTATGCATATACGAATATGAGTTCATTGGTTGATCTCTTTGCCCCCACCCCCAACCCTCTCCTACCTTCCCTCTGAGGTTTGACAGTCTGATGTTTCTATGTCTCTGGGTCTATTTTTGTTCATCAGTTTATGTTGTTCATTAGATTCCACATATGAGTGAGATCATGTGATACTTATCTTTCTCTGACTGGCTCATTTTGCTTAGCATAAATTACGGCTTTCTTCCTTCCTTCCTTCCTTCCTTCCTTCCTTCCTTCCTTCCTTCCTTCCTTCCTTCCTTTCTTCTTTTCTTTTTTCTGGGAAGGGCTACACCAGCAGATATCCTAGAATTGGTTGAGGGCCCTTATTTCTCATGTAATTGCCACATATGCTAATATCTAGCTTTCTAATGTCATCAGTGGTAATTAACTGGCACTTCCTTGTTTGAATTTACTTTTTTCTGGTTACCAGCGAAGTGAGCTCTTACCTATATGTGTATTAGTCCTTCAGATTTTTCTTTCTATGACTTGCCTATTCATAATCTTTGACTATTTTTATAATAGGTTTTATACTTTTTCCTTGTCACTTAAAGGAGTACCATGGACAAGGTATGTTTATAACTTGTTAACTTTAGAAATTTAAGTAAATATATTTACCCAGTCTAACACTAATCTTTAAACTTTGCCTATGGCATTCTTAATTAAATAGAAATTTCTCATTTTGATGGAGTCAAAGCAGCCCTAAACAGCTTAATTATATACAGGGCTATATCAAAGAAACAGAGACCTATCAAGAAAGCTTTCTTCACCCCCTTCTAGTTTTAGGATACCATTCCCACACATATACAACCAGAAT
>NW_005871110.1:4178411-4182174 GCF_000147115.1 Myotis lucifugus | reverse complement strand
ATTTTTTTTTAAAATTAAATCTTTATTGTTCCAGATCATTACATTTGTTCCTCTTTTTTTTCCCCCCCAAAACTCCCCCTCCTCTCAGTTCCTGACCATCCTCGCCCTCACTCCCCACCCACTGTCCTCATCCATAGGTGCACGATTTTTGTCCAGTCTCTTCCCGCATCTCCCACACCCCTTTCCCCCCCAAGAATAGTCAGTCCATTCCCTTTCTATGTCCCTGATTCATTATAATCACCAGTTCATTCTGTACATCAGATTATTTATTCACTTGATTCTTAGATTCACTTGTTGATAGATGCATGTTTGTTGTTCATAATTTGTATCTTTACCTTTTTCTTCTTCTTTCTCTTCTTAAAGGATACCTTTCAGCATTTCATATAATACTGGTTTGGTGGTGATGAACTCCTTTAGCTTTTCCTTATCTGTGAAGCTCTTTATCTGACCTTCAATTCTGAATGATAGCTTTGCTGGATAAAGTAATCTTGGTTGTAGGTTCTTGGTATTCATCACTTTGAGTATTTCTTGCCATTCCCTTCTGGCCTGCAAAGTTTCTGTTGAGAAATCAGCTGACAGTCGTATGGGTATTCCCTTGTAGGTAATTGACTTTCTTTCTCTTGCTGCTTTTAAGATTCTCTCTTTGTCTTTTGCTCTTGGCATTTTAATTATGATGTGTCTTGGTGTGGTCCTCTTTGGATTCCTTTTGTTTGGGGTTCTCTGCACTTCTTGGACCTGTAAGTCCATTTCTTTCACCAGCTGGGGGAAGTTTTCTGCCATTATTTCTTCAAATAGGTTTTCAATATCTTGCTGTCTCTCATCTTCTGGAAACCCTATTATTCTGATGTTTGTACGCTTGAAGCTGTCCCAGAGGCTCCTTACACTATCTTCATATTTTCGGATTCTTTTTTCATTTTGCTTTTCCGGTTGGGTGTTTTTTGCTTCTTCGCATTTCAAATCTTTGACTTGATTCTTGCGCTCCTCTGGTCTGCTGTTGGGTGTCTGTATAATACTCTTTATTTCAGTCAGTGTATGCTTAATTTCTAGTTGGTTCTTTATCACAACATCGAGGGTCTCATTAGATTTCTTGAGGCTCTCATCAAGTTTATTGGCAGTTTCTAGAAGATTATTGAAAAACCTTAAAAGTGCGTTTTTTAGCTCTATATCCTCCATTTCTGTCATGTTTCTTTGTCTCCGCATTTTTTATGCTTTCTTGGTGCACCCCCTTGTGGTCTTTGTGGGCAGTCTTGTTGTAGTTAAGCCTTGATTGTTGTCGGCAATACTGGGGATAAATTGACCTCCAGGCTAACTGGCTATGAGAGTCAGCTGTGTCTGCAGTGGGAGAGCCTCTGTGCTGGATCTCTAGGGCGGTGCTAGTCTAGCATTTGCCTAAGGCTCTCAAGCAAATGCCTCTGTGCAGGGCTTGGGTGGGGCGGGTCCCAGGGGATCTACAGGGCGGGGCAGAGCGAGCAGTTATGGCTGCTCTCAGTTCCGTCCCCAGGGGCTCTGCAACCGCTGCAAATCTCGGAGAGAAAGCTGCCTTCCCGCTTCTCTCGTTTGAGTCTGGGTCCCTAGAGACTCGCCTGGATCTGGAGCTCAGAGTCTGAAACTCCCTCCCGATTGAAAACAACAACCGCGCCCTCCGTCGCTGGCCCTCTCCACATGACTCCGCACCTTAGTATTTCACTTCAGCACTGTACCTCCTCTGAGTCTGGGTATGGTTTCCTCTTTCCTCCTAGTTGTAGAACTTCCACTCAGCCAGCCTTCCTGTGGTTCTGGATGATGTCCGTTCCGTCTTTTAGTTGTATTTTTGAAGTGGTTGTTCGAGGCAGCAAACTCCAGCGTTAACCTATGCCGCCATCTTGGTTCTCCTAGTTGCATTTTTTTTGGTGTTTTCTTCATCAGGTATTTTTAAGTTGATTTATGAGGGTTAAATTAAATTTTAAAAACTCATCCACTTGGGATTATTGTTTTGATTAAAATAAGTACATAAGAATGCATTTATTCTCATTACTATTAAAGTTAGATTTTTTATTATGGACCTTAACCTTGTGTTTTTCTTTTTTTTATTTTTATTTTTATTTTTATTTTTTTTTAATATTTTAATAATTTTTATTTCTTAAAGTATTACAAAGAGTATTATATATGTCTCCTTTTTTCCCCCCCTTGACTTTCCCCCGGCCCCTACCCCCCGCCCCCCCCCCCCCGCCCTGTGTCTTGTGTCCATTGGTTAATCTTATATGCATGCATATAAGTCCTTCAGTTGGTCTCTTAATCCCCCCCTCCAACCCTCCCCAGGCTTCCCACTGTAGTTTAACATTCTGTTCAATGTTGCTCTGCTTCTGTATCTACCCCTGTTCATCAGTCCATACTGGTCCCCTTTATTTGTCCCAACCTCACTGGAGTAGTCTCAACCTCACCAGGGCCGTCCGAGCCTCCCCAGGGCCGTTTCAACCTCACCGGGGCCGTCCCTACCTCACGGGGGCCGTTTCAACCTCACCGGGGTCGTCCCTACCTCACGGGGGCCGTTTCAACCTCACCGGGGTCGTCCCTACCACACCGGGGCCGTTTCAACCTCACCGGGGTCGTCCCTACCACACCGGGGCCATTTCAACCTGACCGGGGTTGTCCCTACCAGACCGGGGTCGTCCCTACCTCACGGGGGCTGTTTCAACCTCACCGGGGTCGTTCCTACCTCACGGGGGCCGTTTCAACCTCACCGGGGCCGTCCCGACTTCACCAGGGCCGTTTCAACCTCACCGGGGTTGTCCCTACCACACCGGGGCCGTTTCGACCTGACTGGGGTCGTCCCTACCTCACGGGGGCCGTTTCAACCTCACTGGGGTCGTCCCTACCACACCGGGGCCGTTTCAACCTGACTGGGGTCGTCCCTACCTCACGGGGGCTGTTTCAACCTCACCGGGGTCGTCCCTACCACACCGGGGCCATTTCGACCTGACCGGGGTCGTCCCTACCACACCAGGGCCGTTTCGACCTGACCGGGGTCGTCCCTACCTCACGGGGGCCGTTTCAACCTCACCGGGGTCGTCCCTACCACACCGGGGCCGTTTCGACCTGACTGGGGTCGTCCCTACCTCACGGGGGCTGTTTCAACCTCACCGGGGTCGTCCCTACCACACCGGGGCCGTTTCGACCTGACCAGGGTCGTCCCTACCTCACGGGGGCCGTTTCAACCTCACCGGGGTCGTCCCTACCACACCGGGGCTGTTTCAACCTGACCGGGGTTGTCCCTACCACACCGGGGCCGTTACGACCTGACTGGGGTCGTCCCTGCCTCACGGGGGCCGTTTCAACCTCTCCGGGGTCGTCCCTACCTCACGGGGGCCGTTTCAACCTCACCGGGGTTGTCCCTACCACACCGGGGCTGTTTCAACCTGACCGGGGTTGTCCCTACCACACCGGGGCCGTTTCAACCTGACCGGGGTCGTCCCTACCTCACGGGGGCGTTCTAACCTCAACGGGGATCTCCCTACCACAACGGGGCTGTTTTAACCTGTCCGGGGTTGTCCCTACCACAACGGGGCCGTTTTCACCTTAACGGGGGCGTCCCTACCTTAACGGGGCCGTTTCCACCTTACCCGGGTCGTCCCTACCTAACGGGGCCGTTTCAACCTCACCGGGGGTGGTCCTACCAAACCGGGCCGTTTCAACCTGAACGGGGGCGGCCCTACCTCACGGGGGGCGGTTCAACCTTATCGGGGCGTCCCTTCCCACAGGGGGCGGTTTAATCTTACCGGGTTCT
>NW_005871110.1:4174264-4178311 GCF_000147115.1 Myotis lucifugus | reverse complement strand
TGGGTCTGCTTCTTGAGTGTGTCTCCCATGGCTGCGAGCAGTTGAAGTCTGCAATTTGTTGGGATAGGCTGCAAAAGCGCAGGTGGGTCTTTTTGTGCACCTGGCACAGCTTGGATGGGGATGTAAATTGATTAGGGCTGAGACTCAGGGAGTTCGCCATGGCGGAGCAAATAGCACTGGCTGAGTCTCCGCGGCCCCTTGAATCTCTGCCAGGGCTTTGTGTCCCCCAGTGCCGGCGAGCAGCTGTGCAACAGAGTCTCCCTCGCTTTCTGATGGCTGCAAGGCCGTGCTGCCTCTCCCCGTAGGGTCTGGTGCCTCATGATCCCGCCTGAACCAGCTCAGTGGATTTGAAAGTTTGCAGAAGCAAAGGCGTTTCTACTTGTGAGTCTGGCACAGCCCAGATGGGAATGTAAATTGCGTAGGGCGGGGTCACAGGGAGTCGCCGGGGCGGAGACTCAGCGGCCCCTTGCCTATCCAGGACTCCAGGACTTTGCGTCCCCCAGTGCCGGCGAGCAGCCGAGCGCCAGAGCCTCCCTCGCTTTCTGACCGCTGGAAGGCCGTGCCGTCTCTCGCCTTGGGGCCTGGGGCCTCAGAGACCCGCCCGAACCAGCTCAGTGGATTTGAGAGTTTGTAAAAGCACAGTCATTCCCTCTTGTGCCTCTGGCACAGCCCTGAGGGTAGGGCGGGGTCACAGGGAGTCGCCAGCGTGGAGGAAATAGCGATGGCGGCGTCTCCGCGCCCCTCGCCTCCCCGGGACACCAGGACTTCTTGTCCCTCAGTGCCGGCGAGCAGCCGCGTGTCAGAGCTTCCCTCGCTCTCCGACCACTGCAAGGCCGTGGCCGCCTCTCCCTGAGGGATCTGGGGCCTCAGAGACCCGCCCCGAGCAAGCCCAGAGGATTCGAGGGTTCGTAAAAAACCGAGAATCCATTTGCAGCCCGCGTGGCATGTGACTGCGTACCTCTGGTTTTGGTGCCTCCGTAGCTCCCACTCAGTCTCACTGCGCTTCTTTCTTTTCCTCCAGTTGTAGATCTCCCACTGGGCCAACTTCCCCATGGTTCTGAGTGGCGGTTGTTTACTTCATAGTTGATAGTTTCAATGATGCTGTGAGAGAGCAGCACACACAGGTCCGCTCCCTACGCCGCCATCTTGGTTCTCCTCAACCTTGTGTTTTTCATGTTTATTATAATTTATCCCTCTGCTTTAAAATGATACTCATGGTTTCTGTAGGTGTAAAGTAATTCATTATTTTTAAGTGCTTAAATGGACATCTTGGAAGATTTCTTACAAATAATATCTCCACTTGCTGAAAATTGTTAACCATTTTTAGAAATTTACATTACATAATTCTATAGTTCTATATTTAATAATGTAAAGTAATTAAATTATGTTTATCCATAATTTTCCAAAATCACTTAGACTTAGATCTTTTACTCAATTCGACCCTCCTTTAAAAAAATAATAAAAGAAAAAGCCTTCCTAATAAAATTCCCAAAAAGATATTGGTCATGTTATAGTATGTTTTATTTCGGGTCTATATATTCAACTCCATTTATCTCTCTGCATTCTTTTGTCAGTACTATTTTAATTGTTACAGTTGTATAAAATAGTTGTATCATGTTAGAATACCTACAATCTTTAATATAATGTTTCTAATTTGTTTATAGTTTTTCCAGTTTATTTTTAATTTTATTTAATTTAAGAAACATGAGTTACAACAAGAAATCATCAGAATTTTAGTTGAAATTTTCTTAAGCATTGATTCAATTTTGAAGAGCTGTCATCTTTATACTATTTTGTTTTCTTATACAAGAGTATACTATGCCATTCCATTTATTAAAATTTCTTTTTATATCTCTCAGTAAACTTTGTAGCTTTCTTCATATAGTTCCTGAACATTTCTTATTACATACTCCTGGGCATTAACATTCTTTGCTATTATATCGTTGACCTACTTATTGCTGAGATATAAGAAAGCTATTAATTTTTGCATATATTACTTATATCCAGACATTTAACTAAGTTCATTAATTGTAATTCTTTTTCAGAATTCAAGATTCTCTTGGGATTGAGTTCACAATCACTATGTCTGAAAAAATAATTATTTTGTCTCCCTCTAATTATCATGCTTTTCTGCTTGTTTAATTTCTTATTATTAGTAGATTTTGAAAAAGAATATAATAGTTTTGTGGCATACTCCTTTTACTCTCAACTTTTGATTATTCTTTCTCTAGTGTTTCATCCTTAAATAAAAGCATTCCAAAAATGATCATGGATGAATTTCAGAAACACCTTGACCTCCTGGAATATTTTTGGTAATATTTTGCATGTATATGCATTTTCTTAAGGAGATAATTCTTAGCTTTAATAAAATTTCAAAGGGGTTTAGACACAAATTCACTTATATAAATTTTGCATTAAGAATTGGCATGTAGATTTATATGATAATAACTGCAAAATTTAATTAAATAAGTAATTTATGATGAAAGAGTTAAATTTAAAAATTGAAATTAAAAATCTAATTAACAAAGAAAATATGAAAAAAATTATTTAGCAATTGAATTACACCATACCTGTATGTTTAAGTCACCAAAATTAGGTGGTCTTAATACTAAAAACTAAGTAATGATTTAAGAATAATATATTCATTAATAACCCAGGCCCCAAAGTACTGTAACTTGTGACTTCCCTCTTTGGAGATAGTGTTAATCTCTAAAATTGGTATTCTTCCTCACTAAATTAGTGATATTAACCATTCTTTTTTTTCTTATTAGCACATTGCTGACACTTTGGGAGAAAAAATAATTGAGTACCATTAAGTCTGACTACAGAGCTTAGGGAGCTCTGCCTCCCTCCATATGTAAAGAGAGCCAAGACTGACCATCCCATCATAATTAAAACTTGGCTTCCCTCTTGAGTTGGTCATTCCGATCTAGAATCATCACACCTTGGATTTTGTAACAGGTAGTTACAATAACAGGTAGTTACAGTAACAGGTAGTTCTGTTACTGAGTACTTGTGGTTTTAGTGATCACCTGATTGCAGTTATTATGACAAAGCAATCAGCAGGCAAAAATCCTGGATTCTGAAAATCCTGGTAACAATTTTTAGCATGTGATTTTAAGGTATCTGTAGCATAAGCATTAATTTCTTCATTAATTTAGCTTCTTTACAGTTAGGCAAAGTTCACTGTCACAAAATTCCCAGAGAACATAAAACATCAGGCTGCTCCTATGATCACTTGGACAGAGGATGTTCACATGAACCATCTCTTTTGATCCTCACAGCAAATCCTGTCTGAGACTCAGGAGGGCAGATAAATAAATGTAAAATCTAATCTGGGTAGTACACTTGTTAAAGGTTGATTTTTTGAAGTACTATTTTGTATATAAAAGTCACAAAACATTCTTATATTATTGACCACTATATTCTAAATTAATTGCTTTTCTAAAAGAATTCTGAGAGGAAACTATGCAAATTGTTATTACTAAATAACATAATTTATTTTAGAAAGGACAAACTAAAACACTGTAGTCTGAAGATGATTTCTAAATACAAATGTTGTGTACCAAGCAATGCATTTTTATATATTTTAAATGTTTCCTAAACATGTATATTTGTCCAGCAGTACTAATCACAAAAGTTTTCCAGTAATTGAGAAATATTCTTAATTTGTGATGATTAGAAGGAAACCCATCTGAAAGGGTGAAGAGCATGAATTAAGTAACATTATCAATCAATATTTTTTCTTTCTATCATATTCAGAAACTTGAACTAAGCTAATAAGTACTCTTAAGAGAATTATGTAGAGAATCTTCTTTATAGAAAGGTATTTGCATAGTCTGTATTATACCTTAAGCAATTTAAACATCTCTACATGCAAATATGTTTATTTTTGTTTGCTTAAGAGAAAGGTGGGATTTCTGTGGCAAGAGCCAAGGAAAAAATTTCAGCCCTAGCCTTTCCTGAAATTTTGGTACCAGTTTTTAGTAGGCAGAATCCCAAATTAATCCAAATTTGGGAAACTGGCTAGAATTTACTATTTAGGGA
>NW_005871110.1:4116824-4174164 GCF_000147115.1 Myotis lucifugus | reverse complement strand
ATTTGGAACTGGCAAATTTACTATTTAGGGATTTAAAGTGAAAAATAACTTGCACTGCAACTTAACTGATTCCAAGAAGTAGAGGAGATCTCTTCTATGAGGTCTGATCTGTTCCAGGTTAATCATATTTCTAGAGTTTCAGTATCCAATTCTAAAATACTTTAATGATGGCAAAAAGGATGATTTAAACCTCATCATTTTTTGAGATACATTATTATAGTTATTTTATTCCCATTACATGACATAATAAATGGAGCATGTTTTATACCTGCACAATTGAATTTAAATGCCTTAAATACCTTGTTATTCACCCAAACATATAACGACATATATTCACCCAAACAGCAACGACTCATCATGATTACTGCTATCAAATCACCAAGACATAGCTGTGATGTCCATTACAGTGGTCACCACGCTTTCCATTACATCAGGCCACAATGTTACTACCAGCTAGTCACTCATAGATTCTTAGGTCTTCACACTAGTATAAACTTCACTCTATCAGTAAGTACTTCTTGGATAAACATCTGTGTTTTGTGTTGTTTTTAATGCATGACCAGGTAAGTTTTTTCTTCCAGCACACAGAAATAAGCTTCTACCAGAGAATAATACCTCATGAGTCTCTGCTGTTTGGGGATCAGGACAGGTGGCTGCAACAACTTTGTTCTTAGCAAGGACGGAAAGTGAAGGGGCTACTCGTGATTTGAGATGGTGGTTCAGAAGCTGCAAGCTGCCTGTCACCTCCTGATACACATTATGAAGATTCATTTCTTGGTCTTTTTACACAAAAGCAGAAGCAGAAGCAGAGGCCCAAGACCATCAGCCCAACTACATAGAGTTCCTCCTGACAAACGAACACCAACAGCTTCAGATGGACACATCCATGCACATGCATATCACTTCCTCAGACACATACACACAAACACTTCTACACACACATGTTCACCCTGACATTACACACATTGCCTCCATCCTATATGAAATGTGTACATTCATATACAACACCCACAAACCATAATGGTCCACAAATTATTACATTAATGCCATTATTATGAGTCAGATATTATTCTAAGTGTGTACATCACTGGAATCTCACAACAATACTATGAAACAAATTCACATTATCCCAATTTTATTAGGAAAAAAACACCCCCAAAAACGATAGTAGCCAGAATAGTGGCCTCCAAAGACATCCATATTTGAATCGCTGGAACTGTGAATACAGGCATGGGCAAAAGTAGGGAAATTACCAGGCATCATTACATAAAAGATAAATTATAAGTAAGGATATGAAATAATGACAATGATATTAATATGAAAAAGATGAATAACACAAATAAATAATACAATCCTATATAATAAAAGCCTAATATGCTAAGTGTCTGGTCGTCTGGTCCTCCGTACAACCAATTAAAGTGTAAAATGCTAATGATATGCTAAGGCCACTCAACTGCTCGCTATGACATGCACTGACCACCAGGGGGCAGACACTCCGACCAGTAAGTTAGCTTGCTGCTGGGGTCTGGCCAATCGGGACTGAGCGAGATGGGCCAGACACGCCCTGGAGCCCTCCGGCGGTCCCTCCTCGGCTGGCCAAACTTCTGTGTCCCTCCCTGGCCTCAATCGTGCACCAGGGCGTCTAGTATAGTAATAGATAAATAGTAATTCAAAGTATAAACTCTGTTTCACTGTAAACCTACTTTTGCGCACCACTGTCTGTTACCTAAATGCAATGTGACTTTGTGGATATTAGGGATCTTGATACAAGAAATTATTTTGGATTACCCAGGGGGGCTGATGGAAGTAATCACAGGAATCCTTCCTGTGGGAAGCAGAGGGTCCAAGTCAGAGTAGTGGATGTGAAGACAGAAGCTCAAGTCAGAGACATTGGAAGAGGCTGCATAGCCTGCCTTGAAAATGGAGGAAGCCAGGAATGCAGGTTCCCTCCAGAAGCTGGAAGTTGGCTTCTCCCTCAAAGTTTCCAGGAGAAATGCAGCCCTGCTGACACCCAGATTTTAGGGCTTCTGGCCTCAGAATATAACCTAGTAAATGTTTGTTACAATAGCAATAGGAAATAAATACAGGAATGAAGTCCTAAATTGATATGTAACTGGTATAAGTCATGCACACAGTAATTGGTAGAGCTGTGTTCTAAGAGCTAGAACCTGGCATTAAAGAATGTTCTAAACCTTAAACACAATTTTGCCAGAACCCTGTTTGAACAGACATATTATAATTATATCTGTACATTACATAAATACGCACATGTGTGTGTGCCTCCCACCTTTACACAGCACCAGGTGCCTTAAAATTCTCTTCCACAAACCCAACAAGGGAAAAACCTGCATTAGAACCTTTTGCCAGGACTCAAACTGACACCAAGGCTTTGACCACACTTACCTCACCTGCCATAGGCCTCTATGAGCCTCGGCGACTGACACAGGAAAGAAATAAAGATCAGAGCAGGAAAAGCAGTGAAAGGGAATACTCTCTTCAGGTCAAAACCTTAGAGATTCTCCTCTTATTGAATTTTGAATGCATTCTTATGTGTAGGCAAGTATATGCATATGCTATGTAATAAAGTATAGAAAAAAAACAGAATTCCTATTTTAAGGTAATATTGGTCTATTATGATAAATTAAGTAGAATGAATTTTGGGATGTTTCTAATTGTGCTCAGAAACTTATTCAAACTATATGGTGAGATATACATCGATTAATGATAAGTTCATTGATTCAAACTTTTTATTCATTCACTCAATAAATATTTGCTTAGTGTTCTAATCAGTGGAGATATGGAAGATGTTACATTTAAAGGAGAAAGACATTAATAAAAGAAAAATGCATGTTTTATATAAGTTCTGTGAGAAAGATAATTGTGGTGAGGTAAAGGTAATTTATTAAAACCAAAAAAAAATATATGAAGAGATTTTTTTAAAAGATTCAAGAGAGGTGAGACAAAGTAAAAAAATTAAAATCAAAGTAAAATATAGGGACAGATTTAAAACCAGATTTAAGAGAGAGTCACAAATAACAAAGATAATGGTGAACATGCAACATACAGATAACAGAAATCCCTAAAATAGAAAACTAATACCAGGGATTAAAACAAACAATAAAATCTGTAAGTCAAGAAAACTGTCCTTAGATAATAGGAATAGTAATTAATATTTAAGCTGTGTGTTAAATAACACTATACAAATCTAAGAATATGATTTCTAAATTACCAGGACCAAGATATATTCTAGTAAAATTATTGGACCTCAAGAAAAAGAAAAAAATCCTTTGGTCATCTCACCAAAACAACACATGATTTAAAAGGTTATGCAGGAGGACGACAGAGTCCCACCAGATTTACAACAGAAATGGTTTATACCAGAAAAAATGTAGGCTAAAATATTTAAAATACTTACATTTTTAAAATGTAAGAAGGGGGATTAAAAATGGTGGCAGAGTAAGTGGATGCTGCATGGATATGCTCCCAGGAACCAATTGGAATTACAACTAAAATACAGAAAAACTTCCTGAATAATCAACAGAAGACTCTCTAGAGAGAACCCTGATAACCAAGGACTGAAAATGGAGACCTCATAAAGACTGGCATTTCTCTGTAAACACACAGCTATATACATAAAAGCCCAGAATGACCAGAACGACCAGTTGCTATGACACCATTGACCTCCAGGGGGCAGACGCTCAACGCAGGAGCTGCCCCTTGGTGGTCAATGTGCGCCCACAGTGGGAGGGCAACTCAGCCACAAGCCAGGCTCACGGCTGGCGAGCACATTGGCGGTGGCGGGAGCCTCTCCTGCCTCCACAGCAGCACTAAGGAGCGGTGAGCCAAGTGGTAAGGAGCGAGCAGGAGGGCAGTTAGGAGCGAGCAAGTGGGCGGTTAGGAGCAAGGGGTCCCAGATGGCGAGAGGGTGCGGGCTGGGTTGAGGGACCCTGCCCCTGCTTGTGCATGAATTTTGTGTGTCGGGGCTCTAGTAGTGCATATAAGGAAAGAGCCATCTTAAACCAGCTTAAAGAACACTTCAAATCTGCATAGAGAAGCTTTTGCTGACTTCTCCCACTTTTCTCATTTCTTTCCTGGGATCTATGTCTCTTTGTGAGCCAAATTTCAAAGGTGTGTTATTCAGTCTTTAAATCATGACCCCAGGAGGAATGCAAATTCTGTAGAATGATTGTAGCCCAAGGGCTCCAGTATGTGCACACAGACTTAAAAATTTAAGAAATGAGTCTAGGAGTAAGGAAAATCAATATGAACATTTAAAACTTAAAAGGCATAAAAAATGCTCTAGGATTCAATATTTTTCCCAGCATATTTGGGGATTGGAGAGTTGAGCCCATCAGTTACATGCAGCCCTGCAAACCTGTTATCTTGATACCCATATCAAGAATCAGGCTGTTGGGCCCATTTTTTTTTTTATGTTTTGTTCCTTCCTGTACAGATCTATAACTAAACCCTGAATTCATCATTCAACTACTGACTTTCCTTTAACACATATCACCTTGAAAAATGGGACCCAATCCATCGTGATAAACACTCTCTTCATGAGCGGCCTCAGATCCCTTTGGGGCTTCATTAACATCTGAATTTCTTGGCCCTGGCTGGGTATCTCAGTTCCTTAGAGCATCTTCCCCGTACTCCAAGGTTGTGGGTTCCATCCCAGGTCAGGGCACATACAAGAATCAACCAATGAATGCATGAATAAGTGGGGCAACAAATCAATGTTTCTCTCTCTCTCTCTTCCTCTCTCTCTCACTATTTCTCTCTCTAATAAAATAAAATAATAAATAAATAAATAAATAAATAAATAAATAAATAAATAAAATGTAAGAAGATCTTATATCCAGAAAAATTGATAACTTTAAGTATAAAGGATACAAGCATGCAAGATCTCAGAGAATTTTGTTCCCGTAAGCGCCTCTTAAGAAGTCTACTAAATAATGAACTGCAGACAACAAAATAACTAGCCAGAGCCATGAGCACTGATAATGAAATTATATAGTAGTTACACTTAGGACTTAACACTAAACAAGGATTGAAAGGGAAAGAGTATATATGTAATATTTGTATGTTTTGGGGGGTCTGGGCTTCATTTTACAATTTTAAAAATGGAACCCGTCTGGTGTGACTCAGTAATTGAGTTTCTTCGACCCTTGAAACAAGGGGTCCCTGGATTATGACCGGGAGCACGATCCTTGTTGGGGGGTGTGCAGGAGGCAGCCAATGGATGTTTCTCTCTCATCGATGTTTCTATCTGTCTATCCCTCTCCCTTCCTTTCTCTTAAAAATCAATAAAAACATATTTTTTTTAAAAAGGTACAATAATGCAGCATGGCCTGTTTTTGGCTTGATGCAAATGCAAACAGCTCAACAATAGTTTTCTTAAACCCTGTGTGTCACATGTATTTATATTACATACCCAATCTCTGAAACTCTTTGAGCTTGTGAACTTTGCTTTAGTCTTTGCACATCTTTTAATTTTTCTGAGCCACAGTGAAATTTGTGTTGATGACCTCCTAAGCAGAGAGTTCTGTCCTTTTTGTGACTGTGAAAGAAAGACTGTGTATCTCAATAACACATCTGTAGTTTACCAATGAATGATGAGCGATGTAAGTGAATCCATCTTACTTATCTAAAGATCTCAACTGTATTTAAAGATCCTTATGAATAGTAGATATATTTTATGCACCTTTGATCATGATAAATGGCTATCCAGATGTCTTCTATAATAAATATTTGTCACTGAATTTATTTTTATATATAAAATCTGGATACAATAGACACTGCTCATGAGAATATCAGGCTGATCCCAAAGATAGCTGAACAGAAAGGATCTTTTCAAAGAGATGTTTCTCAATAGGAAATTAGATATATATTTACATGTGTATCTTAAACACAGTTTACATCTAGCATGATTTTATACTCATATATCTCTAATCTATACACATATACCAACTTCAAAAGTTTACAAAATTGAATGTAGGGATTTAAAAAGTAGTATTATATCAGTAAAAGCACTATCAGAGCTTAACCATATAAGACAGTTGTATGAGAAAGAGAAGATATACAACTGTTTTAAATAAACACAATGAGACAGAGAGTCATGAGATTAAGGTTATTAAAAATCAGGTTTCCTTGAGAAAGGGGGTGTAAGATGAAATAAACGGGGGCTATTTATAAAGATGATTTTATGGAAAGCATGCTAACAGGGAAAATGTTTGGAAGATTTCCAATAGGAAAACTAATACAAAGCATAGAGGGATATACGAGTAACATGAACAAACACAAAAATATTTAAAGACAATAATTTCAAATATTTTGTAAAATAAAAGATCAAAAGTTTGAAAGGAAATACAGAAATATCACATTAATTTTCTATGTTCGAACTCATTACAAGATACTAACAACAGGGAAGGGTAGAGTCATGAGTGCAGCAATAGATGTTACATTAAACAATGGTCCGATGACATTACGCACAAAATGGTTATGCTCAGTAGCATGAAGACATACGTTGGTAATAAGAGAAAAGGATATTAAGATCCTTTCATAAAGAGGAAAATGTACGTAACAATGAGTAAAGTAGAGAATAAATAGTATTTTTTTGGGGAAAACACTATTACATAGAATTTGAAATGAGGCAAAAATGACTTCAATGCATTAGAAATCTATTCATTTCAAAGATGATTTAGAATGAGAAGAATGCCCAAATGAAGGAATTATTTAAAAACTGGGAGGAAAAATAAGGATAAACTGTACAAAGAAAACTAGCAAAAAAGTTAAAATACATGTCCAGTATATACCCTAAGCCTTAAAATATTCAACAGAGGATCCTATTGTTAATCATTATTCATAATGAAAAAGGAAAGAATTTAAAAGAGGAGTTTGGTATTGAATTTTAATTTTCGTGAAGAAAATTAACTAGAGTACATAAATTAAAGAATAAACAAATGTAACAGTGTTTTTAAATATATATATATTTAGATATTTAGTTCTCAATATAGTTTCTGATTCTTCAGATGAAATGCACATCTTGTCAATTTCCTAAAATTAAACATATTATACTGATTTATTCTCTGGGATCAGTTTCACTCCCAAGACAAGAGAGGGAGCTCTTCCCTGCAGGGCCCCCTTCTTTCCTGCTTGAGGGCACAGTAATTATGGAAAGTGGACACGGAAGAGAAGACTCCCTCAGCCATGGGCTGGTGCTGCCCCTGGTCACGCAGTACTTACCTGGGAAGGATCATGCTAGGGCAGAGGAAGAGGAGAGAGCCTCCCACACTGTGGAGATTTTGTGAAAATGCATTAGGTTGCGGGAGGTTGCTCAGGGCTTTTGGCATCTGGGCTACCCTCCCCGTTCTCCTTTGCTTCTCTGTTTCCTCGCGTTTTTTTCTCTACCTCCTTTATTCTTCCTCATGACAGTCCTTTCATTTTCCATCTTCCAAATAACCGTCTTGGCCCTTTTAGGAAGTACCGCTTAGAATGGGATGAGATAGAGGCCAAACCACCATACCTGAGACCTAGGCATGCCCTGAAGGCAGTGTGTGAAGCACAGCGGCCAGGAAGTTTTGGCAATTCTTGACCTCCACACTGGGGAAAGGTTCTCACTCACAACGCGAGTAGAGGAAGACACCAGCAAGTCGAATTGTTCATATTAAACACGTGACAATTTACATCAGCCACCAGTCCATGAAAAGCAGTTTGAAAAAGTTTAAAAATAATAATTAATGGCAACATTTAAATATATATGTGATTTTTTTTTACATTTGTACACCTTTACTTAAGGGTATCACATTATGTGTACATATGACTTTAAAACTTACAAAACCTTGCCCTAACTGGTTTGGCTCAGTGGATTGAGCCTCGGCCTGCGGACTGAAGGGTCCCAGGTTCGAATCCGGTCAAGGGCATGTACCTTGGTTGCGGGCACATCCCCAGTAGGGTGTGTGCAGGAGGTAGCTGATCGATGTTTCTCTCTCATCGATGTCTCTAACTCTCTATCCCCCTCCCTTCCTCTCTGTAAAAAATCAATAAAATATATGAAAAAAAACCTTACAAAACCTGGACATATTTGATCCTACTGAATATTTGGGAGTTAGAGGAAACAGTGCTATTTATATACCCCCTGGGCGGTGTGGCACCTTCCTAATGCTCAGGTAGACTGGGGTTTAACTCCCTACTCTGTCACTGCTTAGCTACGTGATCTTAAGTTACAATAATGACTAACATTTCTTGAGTGTTTAAAAAACACATGGTACATTTGTGACTCCTTCACATGCATTTACTCATTTAATTCCAAATCAGTGAAGTAAGCATTATTATTTTCAAACCACCTTTTTTTTAATAAGGAAAATTAGACACAAGGATATGATGAACTTTCTCGAATTCACATGGTCTTTATTTGTTGAACTAATTATCAATGTAGGCAATATGATTGCAAAAGTAAGATATATAAAATCTGCATTCCACTTACCTTTCTGGTAAGTCACTACCTTTCTCAGCCTCTATTTTTCTCTTCAATACAATGAGTTAATAGGGCTGTGAGATACATCATGAAAAGCAATGAACACATGTCTGTTATATAATGGATTATTATGAAATAATCATGCCACCGTTCTTGAGGAATATAAAATAATTACAACTCAGAAATTTAAAATTTATTAAATTTAACTTAAGAAACTTTAAAAAAAATTCTTTATTGTTGAAAGTATTACATAGGTCCTCCTCCCCCGCCCCCCCTTCCCGCATTAACCTCTTCCAGCCCATTCCCGCCCTCCCCCACAGACCCTCACCACCCCATTGTCTGTGTCCACAGGTTATGCATACATGCATACAAGTTCATTGGTTGATCTCTTCCCACCCACCCACTCTCCCTCTGCTGTCTTCCTTCCAAGGTTCAACATTCAAGCATAAAAGAGACTCTTACATGACTGAAAGTTAAAGAGCTTGTCTAAAATCATAGTTGTATGGGCTAAACTCCAGTGCTCCAGATTATGTGGAAATTGCATGCTTCCTTTCGTTTTGTTACAAGATCAAGAGCATGTTAATCGACAGATGGGTTTGGAGAAGTAGCCCCTGGGCTGAGAACCTCAGTGCTAGGAAAGTAGCAGAGATTAACACATGGAAGTATGGTGATGTCAGGAAACCTCACACTCAGGTGAGGACCCTGGACCTACATACTGGGCTGTACTTAAGAGCTGGTGGACTGATGGAATCCAATGCCCCGAGGCAGCATTTCTTTAGGTCTCTGTTGCTTCGGTTCACTGCTAGGAGCACTTACTACCTTTAATGTAAAATGTTTGACTCCTGCCTTGAAACTGCCCAGGGATGCTTCACCATGGAAACCAACTGATTCTTCTTCCCAGGAAGCAGAATGTGCCAGACGTGAGTACTTGGTTCCTTGATCTTTTATGTTATTTCTTTTCAGGAGACAAATATTCTGGTTTAGATATAAAGCAAAAATGAAAAACTAATAATAGTAATAAAATAAAGTTCTTGTGCAGATTTCTATAAGGACAAATGCATTTCCCCTTTCTCAGAACCAGGAAAGTCCTATTAGTCACTGGTCATTAGCGTGCCAGCCCTGAGAGTATGCAAAGCTCCTGGCAATAATAATAGATCGTAAGTTTTTCCAGATATTTCAGCAGCTAGTTTGTTATAGGAAATGAATGGATTCCCTCTGGGTCAAAGTAAACCTACACTGTGAACACAACATAAAGGGAATTTTGAATTTTCATTTAGGTGATAAACTACAAAGTAAAATAAGTTTATTCTGGATTTGCTGGTAAATACCTTAAAATCAGATATTACCAATGTGCTTTATTCCCTTAATTTACATATGTACGTAGATTCATTTGGAATCAGTAGTTAAACTTGCTTTGACTCATAAAAATAACTCAGACATTAATCCGTTGGGTTCAAAGCAAATTACTGGCTGATTTATGAAATTGTGCAGATGATTCCTAAAACAAGTAGGGATAATGTGAAAATTATGAGGCTGAGGGGAATGTGACACTATCTAAGACTATGCATGCCTTTTCTGTTAATTGAAAGGATTTGGTGGTTTAAGTAATTGTGATTACTATAGATTTATTTTATAGCTGTATGTAAAAGTTCATTAGGTATGTATACATTGCTGATAAATTCTAAACCTGACTATTTGCAAATATTACTTATAATGAAATTAGAGGGTTTCATTTTAGTATCAATCATATATTTTATAATGTCCTCAAATTTGATAATTCTAATATGATTACATTGCTAAATTTTATTAACTCCAATCTAGTTTTAAATCTATTTCTAGTATGAGATGAATTTGTTTGGAGACACAAATCTACAAAGTACAAAGGACAAAGCAAAAAAGCAAAAAAAAAGTTGGGATCATTCCCAGCGTCCAAACAAAAAATAATGAGTAGTGGCAGCAAGAAATAGGTGTGTCATTAGTAATGTATTAGAATAAGAGAGAATAAACATCAGTGATCAAATTGTCTTAGCAAGATACTGAAACATCTGGTATTTTCTTGAACATGAAAATTACCTTAATAGTGTTTTTAGCTAAACTTGCAAACCAAGGTAAACTAAAGACAATGAATTAATCGAGGAAGGGAGGATGGAGGACAAGAGACTGAAACAATTTAAAATCTGCTCTCAGCAACAGGAAAGTGTTTTATTTAAGGCGAGGCACCTTGCTGTGTGCTGTGGTCGCTGTTGACTGCTGTGGCAAAGGACTGCTATTGGAATCCAAACTCCAGGTTTTAGCAGTGAACTACACACAACAGTTGTCTTTGGCAGCAAAAACGTTCACATGAGGGACCTTTATATAGGGGTTTTCATACTTTTCATACATAGATAGTTGGAATAGCTTATAGAACAAAAAGGAGAAAGCGAGGCGGCATCAGTTTTAGTGAGGCACCTCTCCACTCAGAGCTAGAAGGACAAAGGGAACATGCAGAGCTACTGGAGCCCAGGAGCCAGGGCCACCAGGCAGGAGCTAAAGGCCCAGTGGGCTGCCTGGTGGGAGCTGGAGCCAACCGCACAGGAGATGCGATCACTGCTGCTGACACTGTTCCACCCAGAAAAATAGAATGAAAAATATCCTGTCCTCTCCCATTGGCAGAACCTAGCAAGAAAGTCTAGGAAACAAAATTGGCAAGATTCTGCCCTGTGACCGGGGGAAGGTGAAAATGGTTCTGCAGCCAAGCACATGTCCAGCATCTATGAATATATCTGCATTGGTATGTATGCATATACATATATGTGTATTAATTCAATAATGTGTAAATGGAAAGAAAGACTTGGATGAGTCTTCAGAGTGGCCCTTGGCTCAGAAGCTTAGCCTTTACCCTTTAGTAGTATGAGAGCGGATAAATGAAATGGATCAGGACAGGAAAAGATGCTGTGTCAAAAACCTAAGGCTATTAGGATTCTGAATTCGGTCTAAACAGAATCGGACCGACAGGTACAATAGCCAGGTAGTTACAAACAGCAAGTAGGCAAAAGAAGCAAAGTTGAGGTTTATAGGGAATAATTTATTTTCCACCATTTTGTAAAGTATTATCTTATTTTTGTTAAGCACTGACGCTCGAGGAAATGAAGCTACTGAAAGTCATTAAGTTCCTTTGTCCTTAATGTTAGGACTGATTCAAGCCCACTGCAAACCCTTCAACCATAACAGACCATTCACTGACCTGCGGGAAATCTCATTCGAAGAGCAGGGCCGGGCCAGCTTCATGGATGTGGGACATGTGCAGTTTTGACAGAGCCCCCTGCTCAAAGGGGCCCTGTCTTTGGTTTAAGGCACGGCTGTTGCCATCTTGTAATAATCTATAGTTTTATCTTTGAAATGTTGCTTTTCTTGTGAAGTCTGATAGGACCATGAGGCATGCATGAGCAGAAATGATATGCATAATGTGCATGTCTGCTACCAAATTATGCTGACACATTTGCATGTAGCATTCCTGATACCTGGTGAGCGCAGAATCCCAATAAATGGTAATAGAGCAAGACCCAAGTGAATCTGTTACACCTGCGCCTAAACAAGCAGGGGCACCTGCAGCCCCAAATGCCATGCTTGCGTTTGAATCAAAACCTGTCTTGTACAGACACACGCACAAAGGCAGGGACTGGCTCTCTAAGAAGCGAGAATGACCAACAAACCCTATCATGTTCTTTCTACTCATGTTACCTCCCTCTGTTGGCCAACCACTTACACTGAAGATGATGACGTAGAAGGAGAGAAGGTTTTCTTCTTGGGAAGCTTCAGTTTACTTATTGGTAAGCTGAAGGTAGAACCTAGTGGTAGAATGTGAGCATATCAAGAAGTGAAATAAAAACATCTGAGCTAGTTTTGTGTTTGATTCCACTGCTCTAGTGGGACATATGCATGTGTGAGATACAAATAAGAATTGTGCAATTTTGGTGATTCTATAGGCTTCCATACTTGCATTTACAAAACACGCATTGCAAAATGTACCCCAAATGGCAAAATTTATGATAATAACTTTTCTTTTTACTTAGAACATCATTAAACAACAAATACGAAACAACATGACTAGACAAAAGACAGAGGAAAAAAAGAATCATATATATTTTACTATCTTTAATGGCATTTTTTCTGCTTTTTTGAAGAGGGGCCCTACATTTTCATTTTGCAGTGAGTCCTACAAATCATATGACGGGCCCTGAGTAAACAGTAGCATTAACATTTTAAAACATGTGGAATTTATTTCTTCAGTGGGTCTGCCTGGTGGGAGCTGGAGCCAACCGCAAAAGAAATGTGGGTCTCAATGTTCAATATGAATCAGCCTGAAAAGACTTTTTAAGGAGAAGCCTAGGTCCAAACACAAAGATTCAAATTCAGTTGGCCCAGCATGGGATGCAGCATTTTTTTAAAGTGTTCCATGGATGATTCTAATGTATAGTAAGGGTTGAGTGTAGATGTCTGTATGCTTGCAAAACCCCCAATTTTAGATGTACAATGCATATTCTCAACTAGACCTTGCATATTTTAATAGGAGATTTCTGGAGCTTGTGCCTCAAACAAAACACTGGAAAATGACAGCTTTCAGATAAAGTGGCAGGATTTTGGGGACCTTGTGTCTGTCTACTTTCAAATCACGGCATAGGATAGTTTAAAACTCAGCCTAGGATAGTTTGTTTCTGGTACTTTAACTAAAACATAATCTGAAGAGAAAGCTCAAGTGTTCACTATGAAACAATGGAACAAATACTAGGAATGCTCCTTTTTCTTTTTCTTTCTATTATTTATCACTGAATGACAAGTGGCTAATCCAATTGCACCATACAACTAGTGAATGTTTCAAATGCAGAACAGATTATATCATTTTTATCTTTTAGCCTCTTGCATATGCCTACACCCAGATCTACGCTCTCTTCTCAGTTTGGGATTCAGTGGCTAAGTCAGGTAGGTACCGATAAATATCTTCAGTTCAAGGGCTGTGATGGAGGAAGCTCCTTTTGGGCTTCAGGTCTAAGGTCTATTCTCTATACTTATTAGATTATTATTAAACTAATATTAATCCCTAGCTTCAAAGTAAGTGTTCCTAGACCATAGTTTCTTCTGTCTAGTAAAAAAAAAAACCTACTGAATAAAGACAAGGAAAAATAGTGTATTTCAATGTTTATTTTTAAGGACTATTTTAGTTATCACAAATCAAATTAATTTGATCTTCTATAAAAAGTCTTTGAAGTTTTAAAACACATTCTATATATTTTTATCTAAATTTTCTAAGATTATGTAGTAAAATTGGTAAATTTATACCTCTAAATTTTTTAAATAGTGCATGTTCTTTTTTTTCATCTTCGCCTGAGGATATGCTTATTGAATTTGAGAGAGAGAGAGAGAGACAGAAATCCTTTAAGTGCCCTGACTGGGGATCAAACCCATAACCTTTTGGTATACAGGACAATACTTCAATAAACTGAGCCACTCAGCCAGAACAAATAGAGCAAGTTCTTTACCAAACATTTAAAAATGCAGAAATGTACCATGAACGGTGAAAATTTTCTGTAATTATAATTCCCATAGTGACAAATGGGTATAAATAGTGTTGGAGTGTTTACCACAATTATACACACTACATATATGTGAGTGTGTGCACATGTGGGCATAAGTATAATTATTCACATAAATCATCTGAATTGATATTATTTTAACATACACCAACCTCATTTTAATTAGTTTTCACTTTCACATCACTAGATATCCTGTATCAGTAAATCATTTTAATACCAGATCTATTTTCTTGATACTGTGTATCTTTTCAATATATCCACTTCAATAGAGGCTCTCATGGAATAGAAAGCACACTTACCTATTTAAAACACAGAAAGGTTTTTGCTTGATTATATCAGTAAACTTAATTTATGCATTATCATGCTTTCTGATGACTTAAGAACAAGTGTAGTCTATTCAGAAATTCGGAATAAATTAACAAGAATAGATATATGTAGAAGTGTAAATGTAAATGTGAATGTAAATAGGTATAAATATATGTACACTATGTAAATATACAATGTATTTAATTTATCATCCTTTTAATTTACCACACATTGGAAACTTGATTCCCAGGTGCATCTGTCCCTTCCCTGGCACACAAACTAACATGCTAAGAGAGGGAATAGGTTCTTGCACCAAAATAAGCTCCATTGAGCCTTGATCCGATGAAGGTTTGCGCAGTGAGCTGCACTACACGTGTGGCTAACAGGAAGAGCCTCCTCATTCTACAGCCAGCAGCTAAACAGGGCTGAACAGCTGGCAGCGTGAGGAGTCAGAACCACAGTTTGAATTGCTTGTTAGTAGAAGATACTATATAGCAACTCAAGTAATTTAAAGAATTGGTGTGAAGTAGAGTGTCAAAGGGGCCATCTGTGCAGAAATGAAGAATCTAAGAATGCCTGGCAAGTATCTGATTGGTGAAGCATATTATATACTTTAGCAAATGGTAAGTTGTAATGTCTCATTTAACCCAGATGAAAAAATATATATAATTTACTATTTTAATAGTACCATATGGTAAGGTAGCTATATAGGAACTTAAAAGGCTGATTGAATCAAATAGGTTTTAATTTTCTAAAAATGTATCCCAATAAAGTTTATTTATTTATCAAAATGTAGCAGCTTACGCACACAATAGGTACAAGTTAGAGACATGTGAATGAAGGACAGGGCAAGAATGCTTTTCAATTCAAAGATACTTGGTGGCAAAGTTCAGAGTAAAAATAAGCAGATACCCTTTCTGGGATTACACTGGGCAACCCTACCCTATCTATCCGGAGTAAGACGCTTAACGGTGATCCTTATTGATTAAGGAATTCATTCTGAAATAAATGCTCGCACTGTGTTACAAGATAGAAGAAAGTCTACACTGTAGAATGAAGCTACAGCAATAAATCAGCTTCTATATCTTCTATCTTGGATTCAGCACCTGTGTGCTCTCTCTTTCTAAGTAAAATTGATGTCCCTAAAAATAGACATGCATTTTGAATTATTACTCCTGAAACAACTAATAAATAACTCCACTTTTGTTTCGAAGACATTTCTCTGTTGTTGTTTGTATTACGGGCATTCCAAAATTCACAAACCAAATGCTAAGCAATGAATATAATATCTATATTATACAAAGAACACGGGGATAATACATCTCCCATTATTTCCCCATTACTGTTTAGCACATTTTTATGACCCAAGGGTGTTTTATATTTATTAAATCATACGCATTTTTGAAAGGAATGCAAAAGGGATACAGATATTAAGTACTTTTGAGAATTGGAATCAATAATTGATAGTACCTAGTGTATTGCATTTAAAGAATAGAGGATCTAAATGCAGTTCATCGATTTAATTTAACAAATATTTATCTGAACTCCACTCTATGTCAAATGATGTGTAAGGTTAGAGAGGCAGACATGACTAAGACATGGTTACCATCCTCAAGGAGTTAGGACTGGGAAACAATGGGTACAATGATAAGAAGAACATGGGAATTCCTTCTAAGAAGGAAAACTAACCTGAGTCCTGACCTGACTAATAAGCGAGTATTCCCTCTCTGTCTGCAGAGCACAGGTTTTCACTCAAGCCCAACAGTCACAGCTGTTAATATACTCAGTCTACCTTCTTTTTATACTCATCACTGTCTATTATTTCAGACCCCTTTCCTTATGGTGCCTCTAAGATCTCCAGTGCTTTTCCTTTCAATGTTCAAGGGCCTTCAAGTTTATCTTCTATTCTTTGGAGGCCGTCGTGCAAATCAGTAATATAAACTCTCAGAGCTAGCAAGAAATTCATACTTCATGTTATGCAGGCACCATCAGGGGCCCAGAAATATTAAGCAGCTTTTTCAAAGTCCCACAGTTTTAAGGTTAAAATAAAAAAGACTAACTTAGCTCAGATTTCCGGAAACTCTACTAAGGTACTTCCAGGTGGAGGGAAGACGAAGAACATGGTTCCAAAGGTAAAAAGGAGAACTGTAAGTACTGAATTTGGAAAAGTGCTCAGTGTTACAGTTTCAAACATCTAGAGTCAAAACTGCAATACACAATGGCCATTCCCTCCCACTGATGGATAAAATATAGCGGACTACCATTTCCCCCTCTCCTTTGTTCCCCCTTCCACTTTTGAATGTTCTTTCTTTTACTACAGTTTTACTAGAAGCAAACTGGGATAACTCCTGCTGGACTTCATTTCCAGCTTCAAAATAGTGGCTACAGGACAGGCAATTCTTCAAAGGGAGTCTGTCTAGTATAGAGAGATCAATCAAGTCGAAGAAACAGACCCACTCCACCCAGAAAGGAAATTGTTCTTATCAGGACTGCTCAGCGAAATAGAGAACAAGTGGGTCTGAAGATGAACACCCCGATCTACATGAGTTTTATTTATCTATTTGAAAGTTGAAATGGGAATAAGTGAAACTTGCATCTAAGCTGTGAGGATTGAATAAGCCTGACTAAAAGCAGCTCTACTTCTAAGTGACATGGGAGCAGAGAAATGAGTCTCCTTCTGGAGCCTGCACCTGCCACCTCAGTGCTATGTGAAGCAATGTCAAGTTGTTTTAGTGTGATGGATCATGCCGGGGGCCCAAAGAATCTATGGAGAGAATCACAACAAGTTTGAAGTTCTAAGTGAATTTTCCTTTAAAAAATAGTTTATTTTTTCACTAACTTCTGGGTAAATTTAGCCCTTCTGTCAATTATGAATGTTGGCAACAAATGCTTGTAGTGTTAACATATCTTAATTTTCAGCAGCCAAAATCACACATATTTCCAAATCATGTTGCAAATATCTTAAAATATTACCAGGTAATTACAGTAGGAACTAGACCCTCAATTAGATCTTATTATTTAGTGATTTAATAAATAAGCAATAATATTATTATATTACAGATATTAAATATAATCACTGAAGTTTGGTTTCCTTCTAGTCTATGCATTATGTATTATGCACTGACAACATTATCATGGATCTGAGAAGGGACCAGTAGGACACTGTTATTATGGTCAAAATAAATTAAACACACAAAGTTTTGTGCATTGCACTTTAAGACTAGATGTACCAAGTAAACACTTGCATGAGACCTCAGTGATGTGGGTGAGTCCACGGGAGGAGAAAGAAGTTGTTGCTAGCTATCTTTGAGGGCAGCTATGTGTGTAGAGCACAGTGTAGGCATTTATTTAGCAAACTTGAGTCTGGTTCAGGGAGCTATGTGAGAATGTATAAATCAATGGAATGAGTTACAACAACAGAAATAAGTGCAGAGGAAGTCCTTGAAATAAGATGTCTTTGACATCATCTTAATTCTAGGTAATCACCCCATTCAAAGAAATGACTTCAGCCAATGTCTGTGGGTATGTGGATCAAAATCCAGTCACCCTGACACTGAAAAAAAATATTAAAAATAGATTCCCATGAAATAGAATAAGATAGATTTCCATAAATTAGAATAAAAATTTAAATATAATTCTGGTTCTGAGAAGGGAACCAAGGTAACGCTAACTGAGGCAAACTCTGTGCAGCTACTGTACTATGCCCCGTATCTGTATTATCTCATTTATTCACTATAATAATCACACAAGGATTTATTATTTTCCTTCATTTAACTGGTAAAGTCTCTAAAACTGAGAGGTAAGTAGTTTGTGCAAAGTTGTTGTCTTAGTAAGCTTGGGGTGCCATACAAAATATTATTTCTCACAGTTTGGGAGATTAGAGTTCTGAAATTAAGGTGCCAACATGGTTGATTTCTTGTGAGAGCTCTTTTTCTGATTCTCTTTGTGTCCTCAGATGCCTGAGAGAGAGAAAGAAAGAAAGAAGAAAGAAAGAAAGAAAGAAAGAAAGAAAGAAAGAAAGAAAGAAAGAAAGAAAGAAAACACTCTAGTTCTATTCCTAATCTTATTGAATTACGGTCCTACCCTTTAACCTCATTTAACTTTAACTACATCCTAAAGACCCTTTCTTCAAATATAGTCCACACTGGGGGCTAGGGCTTCAATACATGATACATGAATTTGGGGTGAATTTTGATCCACATACCCACAGACATTGGCTGAAGTCATTTCTTTGAATGGGGTGATTACCTAGAATTAAGATGATGTCAAAGACATCTTATTTCAAGGACTTCCTCTGCACTTATTTCTGTTGTTGTAACTCATTCCATTGATTTATACATTCTCACATAAATCCCTGAACCACACCAATTCAGTCCATAGCAGTCATGAAATAGTAAGTGTGGTTGCTGGAACTAACATTTAAATTTCTTTGAGCCCAGAATTCATAGCCATAGCTGCCCCAACAGATCCTTTCCCAGGACCACAGCCAGGAGGTTCTCAGGCATCTCCAGTCTCAGTGGGGAGCTGAAGTGCTGCGTATAAGAACTCAAGGGGGAGTACAGACTCTCTGACAGATGGCTGATAGCCATGCGCCTAATGAATCAGGCTAATTCATTGGTTCACATCCAGGTCTGATTTTTGTCCTCCTCCTGGGAGCATTCGAAAGTGTTTAGAGATATTTTTGTTGTCACAAGTTGAAGCGATGGTGCTCCTGGCATCTATTGGGTAGAGGCTGCTAAAATACTCTACAATGCACAAGACAGCACCCCTTTCCGAGAATTATCTAGCCCTCAGTGTCATCAGTGCCACGTCTAAGATCCCATTCACTTTAAACCCTCCTTCCCCACAGGGAGTCATATTCTGAACCAGTTTTATGGAAGTGGGGCTGAGCCATGATGAGAACGGCCTCAGCACAGGAAGCCAGGCCGTGCCCAGGTAGCGTGTGTAGCATATGTGACTCTATCCTGGAGTGCCCGCGTGAAGAGCATGCCAGTGCTAAGTGATAAAGTGAGACAATTAGCAGTGAATTCACTCGATTCAGCTGCTCTTCAAAAGCTTACAAGATTTGTAAAGGTTTTCCATCCAAAAACATAAAAATTACAATATATCATTATAGATTTTCAATGTTATCAGCCTTTAATATTTTCAAATGACACAGGAGTCATTTCTAATAGCTATGCTTTATCACTCAAAGTCTTATTTTCATGAACCTATTCTCAGAAAATGCCAAGCTACAGCAGTATATGAAAGTCCGTGAAAATGTGTTCTATTTACCTTTCTCGTTAACTAGTATGTTACATAATGAACTACTAATAAATGCATGGCTTTAGCAGGAAAATAATTAGGCAATGCAATTCTATACATTCTCCTTTAGTTTTATTTAATGTGTATAATATTTTATTTGTACTCTACAAAGATGACATTAAGTTCCTCTCCTTAATTATAACCTCATAGTGTGTAACAACCTGTTCTTTCTTATCCATCAAATGACCTCAAAGGTACAAATAGACAAAAACAGTAAGTAAATAATGTTCAAATCTACTTGCTCTCTGTTCAGTAACTTTTAACCATGATAAACATCAGGCAATATCCAAATATATCTATTTGGAACCTTAAGAATACAGGCTAAACCCAACAAACTTTTTAGTACCCTAACTAAATAACTGACATAAAGTATATATTTACTCCAGAATACGAAAAGAGCACTTACCAATCAGCATTAATTACTTTAATAATTTTAATGTTATGTCAACATTATTAGTATTAAAAAATGTCCTGTCATAGTTGCCAAAAAGTTTGTTAGATTTTCTTTGCATATCAAAATTTATTTGCTTATAGAGAATTGAAAAAAAGTCAAACATAAATAAAAGTATTTTTAAAGACAAAGTTATAAAATTAATTTCATTTTTCTTAGCAAAAATAGATTTAGGAGAGTATACTTTAATATATCCTCTATAATGTAATTTGAAAACTTAAAAATCTGTATAACCTACAAAGGTTATAAAATGGCAACAAAATTTGAGCCTTTTATTTGCTGGCCTGCCTTCTTTTATTATTTTACTGAGGTTGCCTCCTAAAATTATAAGAAAAACTAATGGTTGAAATTTAAATACTATTATCATTGCTCACATCTCAAACACAGAAGCAATCACAAAACATAAACTTCTGCAATCACAAAACACAAACTTTCTCTTAAAACCCTTGTGGAATCAAAAAACTATATAATCACTAGAGGCCCAATGCACAAAATTTGTGCAAAAGTAGGCCTTCCTTCCCCCAGCTGCCGGCACCGGCTTCCCTCTGGCACCCAGTACCTGGGTTTCCCTCCAGCCGCCAGCAGGCACCCGGGACCTGGGCTTCCCTAGCAGCCCCAGCTTTGTCCAAAAGGTTGTCCAGAAGGACATCTGGAAGGACATCTGGTCTAATTAGCATATTATGCTTTTATTATTATAGATGATTTTTTCACTATCATTATTTATAAAGCAATCATTATTACCTTCTGAATTAAGAGTCAGATTTCCTGTTACTAGTACAAAATTTATCTCCATGCACTTCATAAATCAGGAGCTAACATTTATTTTTATAATTAGATTATATCATCAGTGTGGGAAAAATGATTTTTAAATAATAGCTCAATTATTACTTGTTTGTTTGAGAAAATCTATTGAATAAAAATTAGTTATTAAAATATTTATATACCTTAATAAACACCTAATCAAAATGGTGGATTATTTATGTCTGTAGACAGAGGCTGAGCTGATAATACAAATGACAAAGCCAAAGCAAATATAAGAATATGGACACCCCTTACAATGTACTTTAAAAGATACCTCAGTCCACCTTCCTCAAGAAACAGAGTCTTAAAAAGGTGCAAATGCAGATGACTTCCTGGGTGGAATAATTTTTTAGGGCAGGAGAGTGAGGAAGAATAGAGAGATAGCTCAGATGCCAGTAGCCCTGCTCTCCTTTTCTACTTCCCATTAGTAAAAATTTGCCACATGGACATTTACCTAACTCTCAGCATGTCCCACTTGGCCCCTTTACTAGTACACTGAGGACAAATTTATATCTACATGTTAGAGAACTGGAATGAATGGACAAATTCCCAGGATGACAAAACATTACCAAAACAGATTTTTAAAAAATTGTAAATCTTAGTTTACCTATAATAAGTAAAGAAATTGCATATGATATAATTTTTCTAGAAAAGATATTCATACCCTAAATACTTCACTGATGCATTTTCTCAATATTTAAAAGACAAATAATATCACCTACTAAGCTTTTTCAGAAAATAGAGGGAGCATTTCCTCACTCATCTATGATGTCAACATTACACTGATACAAAAGACAGATGAATAAGCCATAAGTACAGAAAATTAGAGATCAATACTCCTTAAGAACATAAGCACAGAAAATCCTTAACAAAGAATTAACAAATAACTCATCAATACATAAAAAGAATTATACAAAATAAATAAGTGGTATTTATCCTAAGAATTCAAGGTTGATTTAACATGAAAAAATCAATTCATGTAACACATCATATTAATAGAATAAAGGAATGGAAAATATATCACAATCTCAAAAAATTCAAAATAAAATTGCCAAAATAAAATATAAAAGTCATAAAAGTTATCAACATCCTAGGAATAGAAGAAAATTTCTACAGCCTGATAAAGGACATCTATTAAAGCCTACTTCTTCTAATTAATAATTAATTGTAAAACACTGAATGCTTTACCCTTAATACATGGAACAAGCTAAGGATGTCTGCTTTCACCACTTCTATCCACCAAAGATTCTAACAAATGCAATAAGGTAAAATATAAAATAAAATTATTGGCACCCAAGTTAGGAATAAGCAGTAAAACCTCTTTTTCAGATGACATACAGTAATCTTTTTATGTGGAAATCTTAAGGAATCTAATACAAACTATTATAATTAATAAAGTTTAGAAAGGTCACAGGAGGACATAAGGTATATATTTTAAAATTAATTATGGAACAAAAAAAGAACTATTGTTTCTATATTGTATTTTTGGGGGGTCATTTAAAAATTATTATTTTTTTAATTGTTTTATTGCTTAAAGTATTACAAAAAGTATTATATATGTCTCCTTTTTTTTCTCCCCTTGACCTTCCCCTGGCCTCCCATACCCCCCAGTGTCTTGTGTCCATTGGTTATGCTTATATGCATGCATACAAGTCCTTCGGTTGATCTCTTACCCACCCCCACAACCCTCCTCAGCCTTCCCGCTGTAGTTTGACAGTCTGTTTGATGTTGCTCTGCCTCTGTATCTATTTTTGTCCATCCATTTATAATGGTCTTAATTATCCATAAATGAGTGAGATCATGTGGTATTTTTCTTTCATTGACTGGCTTATTTCACTTAGCATAATGCTCTCCAGTTCCATCCATGCTGTTGCAAATGGTAAGAATTCCTTCTTTTTTATAGCAGCATAGTATTCCATTGTGTAGATGTACCACAGTTTTCTAATCCAATCATCTGCTGATGGGCACTTAGGCTGTGTCCAGATCTTAGCTATGGTAAATTGTGCTGCTATGAACATAGGGGTGTATATATCCTTTCTGATTGGAGTTTCTGTTTTCTTGGGATATATTCCTAGAAGTGGGATCATATTTTATTATTCCATTTATATAAACAAAATGCACAGAAGTAGGAAATACAGGGTGGGGCAAAATTAGGTTTACAGTTGTTCATATGGAAAATAATACAATAATTACTAAATAATAATAAAATAATAAACTTTGTTTCATGTACTCATATGTAGAGTACAGACCAGTTCTTGCCTGGGACTGAGTGTGGGAGCAATGCAATGAGTTCAAAGCAATTTTGGGGTTTAGAAATGTGTTCTAAAACTGGATTAAGATGATAGTTGCAAAAACCTATAAATTTATGAAAAAATAATTTCACTGTTATATTAGATGAATCATAAAACCCTTTTCGGTCCAACGTCGAGGCTGACTCGACAGACCAGGTACTAGTAGCAGTTCCAACATTGAGGCTGACTCGACAAACCAGGCACTAGGAGCAGGTCTAACGTCGAGGCTGACTCGACACCGCAAACCGGTTCGACATTCAATCCCATCAATAAATTTGGACCAGACTGTTTGAATTCCAAAATAAAATTGGACCGCAAAGGGTTTAATGCATTTAAATTGTACTTCAAAAACTTACTTAGATTCATAGTTTAGATAATTTATCTAAGTGTGGTGAAGGCCCAAGAGGTGGGGAGAGTACAGGGTGGAGGGGGTTAATGGGGGGGGAGAAGGGGGACATTTGTAATACTTTCAGCAAGAAACCTAAATTAAAAAAATAAATAAATAAAAACTGCTAAACACAAAGTCTCACAGATTTTTCTGCTTTTCTTTTTCTATTTTTTATCTTTCCGTATTACTTTTAGATCTATGACCTATTTTGTGCTACTATTTTATAAGGTGTGAGGTATAGATTGATTTTCCTTTTTATCTATCTATCTTTCATATATCTATGTATCTATCTATCTATTTACTTATTTATTTTTGCATATACTTTTAAAATCATCATTTGTCAGAAAGACAACTCTCTCCCTTGAATTTTCCAACACATTTGTCAAAATCAGTTTGCAGTATTCATGTGGGTCTCCTTCTTGAACTCTCTATTTGTTCCATTCATTTATATGCCTATCTTTCTGCCAGTACCATACTCTCTTTATTGTTGTAGCTTCACAGCAAGTCTTAAAATCATGTGTGAGTCCTCCAACTTTGCTCTTCTTTTTCAACATTGTTTTGACTATTCTAGTTTGTTTGTTTGTGTTTTTGTCTTTCCATGTAAACTTTACAATTAGACTATCAATATCTACAAAACACTTGCTAAAAGTTTTCTTGGGTTGTGTTGAACTGATGTATTAAATTTAGGATAATTGGTATATGACAAATATTTCATTTTCCAATATAACTCATACACTGGTGATGGGAGTGTTAAAAATGGTGCAACTGCACCGGAAACAGTTTAGCAGTTCCTCAAAATGTTACATATAGATTTAACATGTGACCCAATAATCCAATTCCTAGGTCTACACAAAAAGAAATAAAAACACTTGTCCATACAAAAACTTGCACATGGATATTTATAACAGCAAAACAGACAAAAAGTGGAAACAACACTTTGATCATTAATTGATGACTGGTAAATAAAATGTTATAACCATAAAATGGAATACTATCTAGCAATAAAAGGAATGAAGCTGTGATAAATGCTACAACATTAATAATACCAAGAGACATTATACTAAGAGAAAGAAGCCAGTTACAAGACCATATGTTACATAAATTTTCCAGAAGTGACAAATCTATACACAGACATAGATTAGTGGCTGCTTAGGGCAGGAGCATTGAGAGAGAGAGTAAGTGTGGAGTGACTGCTAATGGGTATGGTGCTTCTTTTTGTCATGATGGAAATGTTCTAAATTTACTGTGGTGGATGTTGCATGCTCTGAATGCACTAAAAACTATTATATTACACTTTGAGTAAACTTTCAATTTGTGAATTGCATCTTAAGATATCTGTTTAAAAAGACCTGTGTGAATGTTTATACAGCTTTGTTCATACTCATTAAAAACTGGAAGCAGCCCAGATATCCTTGAACAGGTGTCTAGATAAGCAAACTGAAGAACATCCATAAAATAAACTGTAATATAGTCAGCAATAAAAGCAAACACATTATTGATTCAAGCATTTTGGTACGTAAAGGAAGGCAGACACAAAAAGTCATATATTTTTAAATTCTATTTATATGACATTCTGGAAAAGGCAAAAATATAGAGATAGTAAAAAAGATCAGTAGTTGTTAGGCATTGGAGAAGGGGAGAGATATTGCCTACAAAGATGACACATAATGAATTTGTAGGATGATGGATATGTTCTGTAAAGTACTGTAGTGGTGGACACATGACTTTATAGATTTGCCCAAATCCATAGACTTACACACAATAAAGACAGTACCTTACCATGGTCAATTTTTTAAAAAATCAACTAGAAAGTTTTAGAAACCCAAGATAGAATGTGCACTGTGACAAATTTATCCAGTCGTATTATAAATGTCTGACATAACCTCACTGAAGGGAATGAGAAAAGGGTTTGACCTAAGTAACTTTGGAAAACAATGTTTGACTTGATACTCAGGTAAGGCTAAAGACAAACAACAACAAAAACTCCACACAAAGACTGTTCTCTAAATATGAAATTATGTCTCACTTGTGTACAGAGTAGCAATTCTGAAACTACCTTATAAGTATATTAGGGTTGAAAGAAAAAAGGAAGTATATTGCAGGTAACAATGACCAAACTGTCAGTGTCAGAGAAAGAAGCTACAAATAACCAATTAGAGGGCGCTGTGATAAACCACTCTCCACAGAAGACTGTTTCTCTGGATAGAGCTGAGACACTAAAGATGTCTCTCCGAAGAAGAGTGGAGTAGAAGAATCGCAGAGCAGAGCATCGCTGCCTCGCTAAAGAGAGGCCTGGCCCCAGGGCCCCTCACAGCCCCGCTGCTGCTGCACCTTGAGTTGATGCACAGCCTGCTGTTCGCCCAGCTGCGCTGCATCAAATTGAGCCGCTCCACAGCAGCGCTGTGTTCGCAGCCACGCTGTATCACTGTTGAGCTGTTTGCACCGAATAAAGTTTTCTCCTTCACTGCACCCCAAATTGGGGATTCCTGATGGCACTGAATTGGTGCCAGTGACCATCTGTGACATTTTCCGGGATACATACCAAATTTCTCACCTGGGTGACTGGATAGGTAGTAAGTTAGGTAAGAGAAAATTGTAAGATAAGTTTTGTTGAGAAAAATGTTGGTTTGCAAACTGGCCCCCTTACAAGGAGAGCAAGGGAAGAACAAGGCAGGCCACTCCAGATTGGCCAGTGGCGTGTGTAAAAAGCAAGGACATTTACTTACAAAGCTTGTCTTGGCATCGGCATGACAATTAAACCTCCACACCTGCCTGCCAGAATTTTAAAAGTTTATGTGGAGCCCTTAACTATGTTCAGACACATAATCAGTCCATTTTGTCTCAACAACACATTGCTCTCTCAAGGCCGCATTCTTGGAAACAGCTGCTAATGCAGGAAGAGTGGGTGGGGTGTCCATTCCAAGGATAGGAGAGGGGGTAAGGAGCCGCCAGCTGCCCAGATCCAGCTAGCGGGTCCACTGGCTGTCACCATCCTCTTGATAACCTCCTCCAACAAAAAAGAATTCAGTTTTTGTCATATTGTCTTTTACAAGCTTTTAGCAATCAGTTCATCCTTGAACACGCAGGAGTTAGGGGTGCTGACCACCGCACACTCGAAAATACCAGTGAAACTTTTGACTCTACAGCAGCCAGTTGCATCCACAGATTCAATCACATGCAACCCAAACAGCATTTGGCATTAGCATCTGGGTATCTGCTGCTGGGAATCTGCTGTGGGAATGCGAAAATACTTTTTTTGATTTGCAGTTGGTTGAATTCAGAGTTGGGAAACTTGCAGATACAAAAAAGGGTCAACTGTGTTTACTTAAAAAAAAAAAAAACACCATGTATAAGTGGAGCCATGATATTCAATGGTCGACTGTACATATGCAAGTGGAGAGAGTCTGGGGGAACAAGATAGAACTAAGGACCAGTAATATAGGTATGGGATCCAGCAAATCCTTGTATGTTGTGCACTACAAATACAAATGCTTTTGTGAGGGTCCCTGGAAAATGCTTGAATGAATTCTGTTACCCTATATGGATGATATCCTTCTGATCACATTGACTAATGTTTCTTCTAGGATGAGAAATTATTACCATTATATTCATAGCAAACAAGTTAAAAGTTATAAACTTTTAAATCAATAGCTAAGCTTTTGAATAGTCAAAAATTAACAATGCAGTTTAATGGACTTTTATAATATCTTCATTTAGATTATTTCACCATGCTAAAAATAATTTTAAAATTTTTCACTAAAATATCTTTGCTTTGACAAATTTCTGAGCCCCCATATGTCAATCTACTTATTCAAAAATATTTATTTCAATCTACAGGCATTGGGACCTAATATATTACAGCAGATAATGTTGATACTTGAGAATTATCAGTGAACAAAACAAAAGTGATTGTGGTAGCCCAGGCAATTTATGACAACTACTCATTCTACTGAGTTTTATTTAAACCTTTGCCTGCCTTAGCAAAAATAATTTAATCTACTTCATGTGTGAAGAATCTAATTTAACATCAACATCCTCAGTAAGTCTGTGGTTCTTATTGGGTTTCTTATGTACCTGAGGAGCCTCTTAAAAAATCTGCAAACAAAAGTTACAGAAAATAATAAATAGTAACATTTATTAAGTGCTTAAAATCTGCCGGACATTGGCAGACATGCACCTATTTCTAATTTATTTTTCACAACAATCCTATGGGGTAATCACTTACCACCTTTAAATATGGTTGATATTAGGTTTGAAAAGGCAATTCATGAATAGCACACATATCATATAGTGGTGTGGCTTGGCAGTCCTACTCTAAATCATGTGCTCCTAACTACTATACAATACTGCCTCTGTGTTTTTTTTTTTGGTTTTTTTTGGTTTCCACTCAAGACAGTATAGCTGACCATTTACATTTTTTTTCATGAGTACATAGAGCTAGAAGAGAGAAAAAATGAGTAATGTCTATCTATGAGAAATGTATAAGCAAATTGAGATGATTTCCAAGTAAATTGGGCATATTTATTTAAAATGTAAAATTACGTTCACTTCTCATTTTAAAAATAGTTATTTTGTGAGAATAAGTCTTTGCATATGCTTTAACCTTTTTATCCTATCAGTCCTTAAGAAAGTTCACTGAGGTGATAGCAAGAGATGCTGAAGTGGCTGCTACAGTAAATCAGCTTTGCATCATGGACTATGCATTTCAAAGTGATGAATTATAGGCTGAGAAATGGTGCTGATCACTGGATATCATCACGGATAGTCTATGGTCGATCCAAAGTTATCCAAATAACTTTGAACATTAATCAGTGTAAATCTCTTATGTTTAGAGATGAAAAGAATGTCACTGATTATAAATAACCACTATCTTATATAGTGACTATTTAAATTTATCACCAGGAAAAGAAATTAAAATACTTTTTAGAAGATATTACTATAATATAGTATTGTTAATTTAGTAAAATTTATTCTACAGTTTTTATCTGTGGAAAAATTTAAGGGCGGTCATCATAGGTATAAAATATATGTCATACTCAAAGATGTTAAATCTCAACTAAGTTTTTAAAACTTGAGACACTTTTTTTCATATGATGAAATGCACAGGTTAGAAGTGAATTTTGACAAATATATACATGTGTGTACTCCTAATTTCCTTTCTCTTATATATATATATAAGTTTTGTTTTTTCATTTTCCCCAATTAGGAAGATTATTATTATTATTACTTTTAAATCTTTATTGTTGAAAGTACTACATAGGTCCTAGTCTTCCTGCCATTAACCTCTTCCATCTTGCTCCCATCCCTCTCAGCCCTCACCACCACATTGTCTGTGTCTATGGATATGCATATATGCATACAAGTTCTTTGGTTGAATTCTTCCCACCCACCCTTCCCTTCCTTTCCTCTGAGGTTTAATAATCTGTTCATGCTTCTATGACTTTGGGTCTATTTTTGATCATTAGTTATTTGGCCCATTAGATTCCATAATATGAGTGATATCAAGTGGTACTTATCTTGCTCTGACTGGTACTTATCTTGCTCTGACTGGCTTATTTCACTCAGCATAATACTCTCCAGGTTCATCCATGCTGTTGCAAATGGTAAGAGTTTAAAATCCAATATAATAAAAGCCTAATATGCAAATCGACCAAACGGCAGAACAACCGGTCACTATGACGTGTACTGACCACCAGGGGGCAGATGCTCAACGCAGGAGCTGCCTCCAGCTAGCAGGCCCCAGGCCAGCCAAGGCAGGTGTGAGCAGGGGTCCCCCGATCACCCCATCAGTTGCCCCACAGAGGGAGGTGACTAGTGGTGGCAGCAGGGGGGCGGGGCCGGCGAGCGGACAGTGCCAGGTTGGCCAAGGCAGGTGCAAGTATTGGGCCTCCGATCACCCTGCTGGTAGCCCCACAGATCAGCCCTGATCACCGGCTAGGCCTAGGGATCCTACCCGTGATGAATTTCGTGCACCGGGCCTTTAGTTTCTTAATACAAACATATATCTGACAGTACAGTGAACTTTCTTAAAACTGCTTACATTAGTGACCAGGACAAACTGCTAGGTCCTCAGCCTGGTGTACATGTCCCTCCGCAGCATGTGCCTTTGCTACCTTTCCAGCCAGCATCTTATTTCATAAATTCTATGAACCAGCTACACATAATTTTAAGAATACAAACAACTTTAAACTCTTATTTTCATGCTTTTGCTGTGCTTAGAGTATCCCCTGTATATTCTGTACTCTTTCTTGCCTTATTCTTATTTCTATTCAAAAATTGAACAATGGTGTATCATTATATGGTGAATATTGTCTTCCCTGCCTAATATGTGTAGGCTGTGCTCCTCTGTATTGACATAGTGGTAACTACCTACATTACGTATGCAGTGTTAAATATTCTATATCACAAGTACTTTTTGCTTTTATTTGCTAATCTGTGTTCCTAGACTGTAAGCTGTTGAGAGGAAAAACTAAAAACAAAACAAAATAAACTTGTCTGAATCACTTTATCTTCCTCTTGATCTAGCACATAGCCAAGCTCATGCACAATTTTTTTTTTTTAATTGGGAAAATGAATGACTGACTGTATTGACTAATCCAGGTCTGATTCAACTTAATTGGTAAGAACTTCCTCAGGGATGTATACTCTAGTTTAATTAGCTTATTGGTTTAAAAGATATTCATTCACTCCTGGAATAATTATGAGTCTGAATTAGAGGAAGATTAAAAAGCATTTTGACAAGGCACTTTTACTAATTATCTAAGACCTGTGAATTAATGTCAGCTTGTGAATTTTATTTTGTTAGTGAGAGGGAATGAAATGTCCCTTTCAAAAATTATTTTTAATGCAAATCCTTTAATAAGTGAAAATTGACAGTCATGATTGTCATGGTTGAGAAATGTCATTATGCTTCAAATTTAGCTTCATGTAAATCATTTTATGAGTGGTTGTTGTATTATTCAGAGTAAAGGAATTTCTGGAAAACCAAATCTAAAAAATAAGACAAATGTGGATCTGATAACCCCAACAACGTCTCTACATATATATGGCTTGAAAAAAAATTATTGATTTTTTCAGACTTTTCTTATGTCTGTTTTATTTCTAGGGGCTTATCAGTGGAGGACAGACAGCCCCCAAGTTCACTTTCTCTTCAATATTTTTTACACTTATAAAGTTTTATTAAGCTCACCATCACTCTATAAATTATCTGGATTATGAATTAATTTCCAGCAGTAGGTCCTTTTTTATCACTATCATTCTTTGGTAATTCCTTATAAGAAAATTAAATTATAGTATATTGTATATATACTAAAACCTAATCAATATATCAGTCTAAGAAAAAAAATTTATAAAATATTATTATTTAGAATACAATTTCTATGAAGGCATAGATTTGATTTCTTCATACCTTAATTACAATTGCTATGTATGGCATGTAGTAGGTATTCAATAGTATTTGCTGAATGGATGAATAAGTAGCCTTTTTGACTTGGCCACAGAAATGTACTGACACCATAAATTAATGCATGCAATTATCTCTTTACTTTATCCTTGACTCTTTTGATTATTTCATATTAATTTTAAAGTAATCCACACCTGCAATTCATTCTTGAATTTCAGTCCTTCCTTAATCCTGAACATGTCCTTTCAGTTCAAACCTATAATTACTCCAGTTGTGATTTACTCTAGACCCACACTCCATGCTTGAGCCCAAGTGATCTTTGACCTTATTGATCACCTCTACTCTGGTGGGTGGTAGAATCCTGGGATTTTAGTGGCCAAATTATTTATTAAAATACTTTCATTGAGACTGATACAAACAACAAAGGATCAGAAGTCATAATATGTGATTTTTCTTCCAAAGTCTGCCACTAACTAGCTTTGTGATTTTTAATTAGATCCTTAACATATTTAATTTACATAATGCATATAATGCAAATTATGCCCTTACTAGAACGCATCTATCATGATGAAATATGTGACAAACCTGGCTAAACTATAAAGTGCCACCTAATTTTATGGACATTAGAAAACAAACAAAAACCAAAATATCTCCTTGAGCTAGTCAGCAATTATAGCAAGGTTGCAGGCTAAAAGTTTAATATACAGAGTCAATTTCTTTCTCCCATACTGACAATGAACAAATGGAATTTGACATTCAAAACATAATACTAGAATTAGTGGAGTGATCACATTGTAAGTTATAAAAGTATCAAATTACTATATTGTACATGTGAAACTAATATAACCAATATATTGTATACCAACTATATTATAATTAAATAATTAAAAAATGATACTATTTATATTAGCACCCCCAAAATGAAATACTTACATATAAATCTCACAAAATATATATAAGAACTATACAGAAAATTTATAGAGTTCTGATTAACAAAATCAGAGAATTAAATAACTGAAGAAATAGTTTATGTTCAGTGATAGGAAGACTCAATATTGTCAAGTTGTCAGCTCTTCCCTACTTGACCAATGCAACCGCAACAAAATCCCAGTAAGTTATTTTGTGGATAACTACTACTGGATTCAAAGTTTATATGGAGAGGCCAAATACCCTAACTAGGCAGCACAAAATTGAAAGGAAAGAAGAAAGGTATAAGACTGATGTCCCCTCCCCCCAACTTTAAGACTTACTATAAAGCAATAGTAATCAAGACAGTGAGGTATTTGTAAAAGGACAGACAAACAGATCAATGGCACATAATAGAGTCCAGAAATAGACTTCCATAAATATAGTAAACTGCTATTTGACAAAAGAGACAAGGCAATTTAATGTAGTAAAGATAGTCTCTTTAACATTTTTTCTGGAACAATTGGACATCCACACGCAAAATGATGAAATTAGACACAGACCTTACTCAAAATGAATCATAGACTTAAAGGTAACATGCAAAGCTATAAAACGTTTAGAAAATAACTGAAAAACTCTATATGGCTTTGAATATGGTGATATCTTCTAGATGCAACAGGAAAGACTAGATCCATGAAAGAAATAATTGATAAATGGGACTTTATTAAAATTTTAAAAAACCCACATCTGATAAAACAGTTATTCAAATTATATAAAGAACTCTTAAAAGTTTACAATAAGAAAACAAATAACCTGCTTTTAAAATGGTCCAGATACTTTAAAAGACAACTTGTAATGTATTGTGATACATCCAGACAATGGAATATTATTCATCACTAAAAATAAATGAAGTATCAAGACATAAAAAGAGATGAAGAAACAGTAAATGCATATAACTAAGTCAATTTGAGAAGGCAGCATACTGTGTGTTTCAAAATATATGATATCTGGACAAGGTAAAAACTATTAAAAAAGTAAAAAGACCAGCATTGAAAATAATCTATATGAATATAATAAATACATTTGTCCAAATCCATAGAATGTGCAATAGTAGGAATAAACCATAATGTAAAATTTGAACTTTGGATGATTATGATGTATCAATTGGGTTAATTCATTCCATAAAATATTCCCCTCTGGTGAAGGATGTTGATAGCTGGGATGCTATGCATGTATAGAGGCAAGGGATTTATGGGAAATCTCTCTAAATCCCCTCAATTTTTCTGTTAATCTTAAACTGCTCTAAAAAATGTCTTAATAAAACATTTTAAATCCTCTAAGTGAAAATGAGCATCTCTCAATTTTTTCCTTAAAATCTACCTGGACACAGATGGGAGAGGGATTGAACATAAACATTACAATTCTCTGAGCATGAATAACCAAATAAAATAATAAATGAAAATTGGTGGGATTATGAGTTATGTGTAAAAGTAGGTTCAGAAATCCAAAGGGAATTTTTAAAGTAAATTGTAGTATTTTCTAAGCTTGATTTTCAGTACCAAAAGAGCTCTCTATAATTTTAACTATTTTACTATTATCATTTATTTAATTAAATAATATGTGCCGCAAAGCATCTTTTTGTTGAGGATAGAGCAGAGGGTATGAAGGTGAGAGATCAAGTCACACATAGTTGGCTTTTTAGAACCAACCCAAAGCCCTCAAATCATCAGGAAAACAGCAACAGTGATTATAATGGTCACTTAGTAATTACATCTTGATGATGATAAATAAAAATAAAATCCAGAGCACTCAATTAAGCAACTTGGCTAGAGTCGCTTCATTGTGATTGCCTATAAACTATTCCACATTTGCACAAAAACCACTGGATATGTCTGCAGCTAGTTTTTAGACATAAATACCACATGTTCTGGAAAGTATAAAATCGGTGGTATCTCTCTCTGCCAGCTGTATTTTCTCCCTCTGCCAATTGCAATAATAAAATCAATTGAAATTACTGCTTTGTTCACTTGGCTTGTATAATATGCTTGCTGGTGCAATACAGGAGAATGTCAATTTGTCTACACAGATATTTATAAAAATTGTTTTGTTTTTGTTAAATTTTTAGTGACTAAAAATTCCCCAAACTCTTAGATGACTATGCACCAATATTTATCAGTTGGTGAAAATGATGTGCAAGGAAATAACACAATGAGTAGTATGGTCTCAAGATTTTAGAAAACTGTTGAGTAGAAACTAGAAATATTTACATTTAAACATTTTAAATAATGCTTTTTCTTTACAAAGGATGAAGGCTTAAATTTAACTTTGAGGAAACAACTACTTAGTTATAGAAACAATTTACCTTTGAAGAAGTTATACTTAAGTTGAGAAAAAATTATATATATATGTATATATGTATACAAATTACATATATAACTATAACTATATAACTATATAACTATATAACTATATATATATATATATGTGTGTGTGTGTGTGTGTGTGTGTGTGTATGTATATATATATACATATAAAATTAAGAGCCTAAACACCCTTGGGGTAGATCACATTCAGTAAAATAACTTGAATAACATTTGACATAATATAGAAGAATTGTGCAAATGATGTAAATTGGGTAATAATTATTTGAGTTAGATTTCCATAGATTTTGTGACTTTTTTTGAGAATTGCTATATTTCTAATTGCATGTAGATAATCAGATATAGAGGGTAAGGCAAAAGTAGGTTTAGAATTGTGAGTATGCAAAACATCAAGCTTATTCTTGTATTCTTATTTTTTTATTAGAGGCTTGGTGCACAAATTCATGCACGGGTGGGGTCCCCTCGGGGTGGCCTGCAGGGATCGAGCAGAAACCCAGAGTCCAACGCCACTTGCAGCTCCTACCTGCCTCCCCGCTCATCCCGGCCCCACTGTGCCTGCTACAGGCTCGAGCCCAATCAGTCTCAATTGGGAGAGGCCAGCCATGAGCTCTGTGTCTGGTGCCCTCCCAAGGGGAGTGGCCTGTGGGATCTAGCTGAAACCAGCTCTCCAACATCCCCAAAGGGATCCCAGATTGTGAGAGGGTGGAGGCCAGGCTGAGGGACCCCACCGGTGCACGATCGGGCTGGGGAAGGACTGCGGGAGGGCTCCAGGGCATGTCTGGCCCATCTCACTCAGTCCTGATCGGCCAGACCCCAGCAGCAAGTTAAACTACCTGTTGGAGCATCTGCCCCCTAGTGGTCAGTGCATGTCATAGTGAGCAGTTGAGCAGCCTTGGCATATCATTAGCATATTATGCTTTGATTGGTTGTTCGGTTGTTCTGCTGTTAGGTCTATTTGCATATTACCCTTTTATTATATAGGATTATTGCACTAGAGGCCTGGTGCACAAATTCATGTTGGGTGGGGTCTGGCCAGCCCACCCCAATTGGGGCTGATTGGGCTGGGCTGGCCACGGGGAGGAGCCGCGGGCAGCTGGTGGGGCTGGCTGGGGGTAGGGGGGCGTGGGCAGTTGGCCATCCAGCCCTGTCCCCTGGTTGAACTCCTGGTCAAGGGGACAACTTGCATATTAGCCTTTTATTATATAGGATTATTTTACATACAAACAACAAGCTAGTTTTGGTCCACCCTGTATTGTTATACTGAATGCATTGTATCTGGTTCTTATTTGAGGAGAGTTTTGTTTCATTTTTTATTTCCCTCTGAGTAATGGTGTTTGTGTCCGTATGTGTTTGTTTTATCTTTGTACTGTGTTTGTTATTCACAACATATTACTTAGAAGGGGTAAGAAGTGCCAGGTAAATAAATATGAGCTTTTCTGTACTAAGAGAGGCTGTGGAGAGTAATCAGACCTTATTCAGGATGGAATGGCTCACTCTCAGAGGGTTCCTCTTTGGCCACACTAACTTAAGCTACTTAAATAGGGCTCTTCCTGCTGTACTTAAATAGGGCTCTTCCTGCTGTTCTTTATATCTCCAAACTCTCTCTCTTCTCTCTCTCTCTCTTCTAAAAATGAATCCTTATTACATTAGTTATCTGATAACATGGAAATACACTCACTAAATATACACCTCCAGATCACCAAGAAAGTCTATTTTATTCCTGTAACTGTCCTTGTTGTGCTCTTGAGATTCCATCTTTTTGAAAGGACCTTAAAACTGTTGATTAAAGATACTCTGGTTTCAAACTTCTGTCTCAGATAAAATCTGTTTCATATAAGAACCAAGTCACAGGGGCCCTGCTTGCTTTCCCTTGACTAATGATACAGTCATTGAGAATGAGGCTATTCGTTTTCCAAGCATGGTGCTATGATTCCTCCACCTGTTTATTCTTTTCAGGGAGTCTTCTAGTAGTTGCAGGTGGACTCCATGGGATGGAGATTATTAGAATACCTGAGTATATATGTTTGTATGAAAAAGCTAAATGAGGTGATCTAGCTTGCCCACAGCCACAAGGATAAAGTTGTGCCAGTAGATTCTGCAAGTGACCACATCTAGCCACAGCAGTAAATGTCTTTGCTGTCCTTCCCTTTCCTTCCATCATCATTGAATATTTGATAAAGTTTTATGTAAAGTCATAGCTTTACATGTAAAATCTTATGCACTTAAAGTACATAAATTCACAGTTTGGGTTCTCTATTAGTGTAGGGTATTAAGAAGTGAGGGTTGCCCCATGAGGTAACTTATTATTGAGTATAATGGCAGCAACCTGAGGGAAATTGTGTATTAAAAGGTCTAGGTCAAGTTGATTTAATAAAGAATAAAACTAGAAGTCTGGCTGAGGGTGGTTTTGTAGAAATATATTAATCCTCTGGGATTCTTAGAAAAACAGAGAAAAAGGGTTGGAGTGATGAACCATAAAGTCAGAAAAAAATTCAGTAGATTCTGAACTTGATCTTTTCCTTTTTGCAATAAGGACAGAAAAAAATGTAAATTTAATGGCCAATGAAGTCTCATAAAAATTTAATCTCACTCAGAATTTCTGGCTTTTTATCCTCTCACAATTACCATCTTTAATTTTTATTGAAATATACCTATATTTATACTAACAAGAATTTTCTTAAAAATTTGTGTTGGAGAAGTTCAAGCAGGTGTTGGGAGATGGATGATAACTTGAATTTTGCTCATTTAGTATTTCTATGTGAATTTTTATTATAGTAAACATAACATAAAATACAGTGTTAACTGTTTTGCCGTAAAGTGTACAGTCCAGCAATATTAAGCATATTCACATTATTGTGAAACCATCACTGCATACATCTCAATACCTTTATCATCCCAAATTGAAACTTCATTAAACAATAACTCCATCTTCCTTCCTCCTTCCAGCCTTGGCAACCACCATCTATCTCTATGAATTTGATTACTCCAGTATTTCATATAAGTGAAATCATACAGTAATTATTCTTTTGTGACTGGCTTATTTTACTTACCATAATGTTCTGAATGCACATCCATGCTGTAGCACATCAGAATTTCCTTCTTTTTAAAGACTGAGTGATATTCAATTATTTGTATACTAGAGGCCCGATGCACGAAATTCATGCAAGGGTAGGCCTAGTCCCTGGCAGCCCCAGCTGCTTCACGACCCCGCCCCCCAGCCACTGGTCATTCCAGAAGGTCATGCTGGAAGGTTGTTCTGGTGTAATTAACATATTAACTCTTTATTATATAGGACTAGTGGCCTGGTGCACAGATTCATGCACATTGAAAGGAAATTAATTAGAAGAAATATTTTAATATTGCTATTCGCCCTTTCTCTGTAATAGAAGTGTCAGAGATGAAAGAAACTTAGTAAAATGTATATGATAATAATACATAAATTGATTAATAAATAAACCATAACATGATATAACAAAGACATGAAATAAAAACAACAAAAACATGATATAAAAACAAAAAAACATGATATAAAAACAACATTGATAAAAACAATGACTGATAAATTGATTAAATTTATTCTAATATCTCCCTGTATACGTGCCATTGGCACCAGCAAGAGCTTTATATGTATCATGCATGCATGAGGCAACGCCTATTTTTAAATTACCAGTGCACATCATAAGTACCGGCTGGTTGGTCGGTCGGACAGTCAGATGGATGGACAGTCGGTTACTTAGCCATATATATATATACATATATATATAATATATATATATATATAATATTTCATCTATTTATATGTCAATGGACATTTTGGGTTATTTTTGCCTTTGGCTATTGTGAATGACGCTGCTATAAACATGAATGTACAAATATTTTCAGGCATACATAAAGAAGAGAAATTGTTGGATGATATAGTAAAGTCATTTTTATTTTTTTCAGTAACTGCCACACTATTTCACGGTGGCTACACCATTTTAAGTTTTGACCAACAATGCACAAGGATTTGAAATCATTGGTTATTTTCTGTTTCGGTTTCCTGTTTGCTGGTTTTATGATAGCTGCCCTAATGCATATGAAATAGAATCTCATTGGGGATTTAATTTTCATTTCCCTAATCATTATTGATGTTAAATATCTTGTCATGTGCCATTTGTATATCTTTGGAATATCTATGCAACTATTTTTCCCATTTTTACATTAAGTTGTTTGCTTTCATGTTGATGGGTTGTAGAAGTTCCTTATATATTTGGGATATTAAACACTTATCAGATACATGATCTGCAAATATTTTCTCCCATTTTGTGGGCTGCCTTTTCACTCAGTTGATAGTATCCTTTGATGTACCAAAGTTTTTAATTTTACTGAATTCAATTTATCTAATTTTTTTCTTTTGATGTCTGTGTTTTTTGTTCGTGGTATCATATCTAAGAAATAATTTCCAATTCCAATGTCATGAAGCCTTCCCCCTAGGTTTTCTTCTAAGACTTTTATAATTTTAGGTATTATAATTAGGTTTAATTTATTTTGAGTTAATTTATTTTTGAGTTAATTATATTCTTGTATATAGTGTAAGAGTTCAACTTCACTATTTTTATATGGATATCAAGTTTTTCCATCATCATTTTTTGAAAAGACTGTTTTTTCTCCACATGTATTTAAAATGAATTTAAAATTGATATTATAAGAAATGATAGCACTAGATTACTATAACTTGAAATTTTTTTCTAATATATAGAAAGTTTTGAATAAGGAAGATCATGTGATTGCAGATAATAAAAATAGATGTATGTTTGAGGAGAATTTTGTTATATCTACAACAAAATGCAGTTGAGTTATTTTTTATATTATATCACATTCTTAAGCCTGCTTTATATATTTTGAAGTAGTATACTATTTATAATATAGGTTATCTTAATTCTTAAATCCAAAAAAATCCGAGAACAATAACCTCTAAATTTATAGAAGCATATTAGAATATCTTGTAGAACTAAAAGAATGTGTGACTTAAAATATATGATTTTTTGATGAAATTTTAGGGCCACAGAGTATATTCTTCTGCTTTATAGACAATAAATAAAATGGGTACTTTCTATTAATGTATATATATGAAAATTCAAATCAATGAGAACACCGTTAATATAGAACACCTTACAGATGCAAGGACTTCTGTAGGTGGAATACAATGAATATCTTAAAAACCTAAATAGAAACAAGAATCCAAAATAGCAAGGGCTAAGATTTCCACTTGTTGAAGTTGTTAACATAATACATTTTAATTTATACATACTTGTGACTTGAATAATTATATAAAATCAAAGTTAGTCAAGTATTTTTTGCAAAGTGGTATATTCATGTCTTTAAGGTTTAAAAATTTGCTATTTCTAAATATTAACTATTATTTCAAAAATTTTAAAGCATAAGCTTGGAAGATTATGGACTTGTTTATCAGATCTCAATAACTTTTAAATTATACTCTGATAACATATATTAATACTGAATATCTTTCAATACACTGGACTTTAAGTAAAAGTAAGCCTACTGAAGACATGGCATCTATTGACTGAGTGGCTTGATTGGACTAACTCTTATCTAAAAGTAATGATGAATTATATAAAATGCAACTTTTTCTTTTTAACCTCACCTGAGGATATTTTCCATTGATTTATAGAGAGTGGAAGAGAGAGGGAAAGATAGAGAGAAATATCTATGTGAGAGAAACACATTGATTGGTTGCCTCCTGCTCAAGCTCCTATCAGGGCCCAGGTCAGGGAGTAGCCTGCAACTGAGGTATGTGCCCTTGACTGGAATCAAACCTGGGACCCTTAGCAGGCAGATGCTCTATCCACTGAGCCAAACCAGCTAGGGTTAAAATGCAACATTCTGAAGGTACTAGAAGGCGATCAGTGCATTACATTGCCATATATAAATAAGCATAGTAAACAATAAACATATGGCTTACCTCAGGTTCAACATTTAAAAGTTAATCAATGTAAGGAGGCAGGAGGCACCTGGTACCACAGATAGGATTAAGAGAATAAGTCCTCAGTTCTTTTTTGTTGGTTTACAGAATAGAGGCTATGATTGAGAGAGACTGCTGGGGGCATTCACACTGTGCCACTGGAAGTAAAATTCTTGGACCAGCACAAGACAGACCAGAGCAAAAGCATTTGTCAAGAATGTTTTCATTAATTGAGAATGAAGGTCAGAGTTTGAATATGATCAGATACAGTGGTAGTTCCAACCATAAATGATGGCAATTGTGAAGCAGCGTTATTCTCATGACCTTCCTGGAAGCTTCTGGGAAACCAAAGTCTTTGGGTTTGGGGAGCATCATTGAAAAATTGAGATGAAAAGAACTGACAGAAGGACACAACCAGAAGTGGAGCCTGCAGCTTAATTTGACTCAACCCAGGAAACTTCACCACTGTATTAATAGACTAAATGAGAAAACAACCGCAGTGACATCTGATCAGTTTATTACTTGCCAAAATGCATTTGAGAAAAGGGAGCATTGAATTTTTAAAAATTTTCAACAAACTGAGAATAAAACACATGCTCTCTCTATAATACAAGGCACCTGAAAACAAACAAAAACCAGAAACTGCCTCATACATAAAAATAAGAGTAGGAACACTTTCGTCCCTAGTCTAGGAACAACTTATAAATGTGCTTTGGCACTTTTAGGCAACTGTAGGACCTATAGATAGCAACAAGGAAAGAACAATAAAGAATAGGTACAATAATTTGAGAAAGCACAAAGAAAAACTGCCCTTATTCTTAGATGAAATGCATGTTTATGTAGAAAATTCTAAAAGATTAACGTTAAAATCTACCAGAAATAATATGTAAATGTGTAATATATCAGGGTACAGTGTCATAAAATAATCTTACCTAATAATAGACAAACATGTAAATTGACCATCCTTCTGCTATGCTCACCAGCCAATCAGGAGAGTATGCAAATTAACCCAACAAAGATGGCAGTTAATTTGCATATGTAGGCATCCAGCGGCCTGGGTCCCAGGAACCTCATTGGGCACCCAGGTCACTCCGAGGTAGGCCCCATGTGGGCCCTGAGCAGCCTAAGAAGGGCCTGAGCCTGCAATCAGAGCCGAGGGGTCCCCTGTCCAGGCCTAAAGCCTTGGCCAGAGGTGTTAGGCCTGGGCAGGGGTGGAGCCCACAATTGGAGGGAGCTGGGGGTCCCCTGCCCAGGCCTAACGCCTCGGCCACAGGCATTAGGCCTGAGCAGGTACGAAGCCGACGATCAGAGGGAGCAGGGGGCCCCTGTCCAGGCCTAAATCCCCAGCCAGAGGCCTTAGGCCTGGACAGGGGCCAAGCCAGAGATGGGAGGGAGCTGGGGGTCCCCTGCCCAGGCCCTGAGGCTTTAGGCCTGGGCAGGGGCCAAGCTGGGGATAGGTGTGAACTATAGAGGAAACACCTTTTGTGACTGCTCATTGGCTAAGCTCCCTGTATGCCACTGGTAATATTCTTAGTAACTTGGGTAATAAGAATCCAAGAAGGTGACCTAGGGTTTTTCCACCACACTCCTGGAGAAAAAAACAAAGGTCCGCTGCTGGAGGGCTAAGAAATGTCATATCCTGCCCTAGCCAGTTTGGCTCAGTGGATAATGCCTCGGTCTGCCAACCGCAGGGTCTGGGTACAATTCTGACCAAGGGTATGTACCTAGGTTGCAGGCTCCTCCCTGGCTGGGGCCCAGGTCAGGGCTCATGCAGGAGGCAACCAATCAAAGTGTTCCTCTCACTTTGATGTTTCTCTCTGTCTTTCCCTTTCTCTTCCACATTCTCAAAAATCAATGGAAACATATCCTCAGGTAAGGATAAAAAAAATAATAAAGAAAGAAATGTCATATCCTATGAAAGACACATCTTGAAAATGCCTAAAGAAAGTTGTCATTTTTTCATGGTGAAGGGACTGGAGTCCATGTTGATGAAAACACCTTGGTGGCTGTGGTGACTGGCAGTGGCTGCAGCAGTGGGTGATGGGTCTGGTGCCTTCCCCTGATCAGCCTGGTCGCCTCCCACAAAGGAGGCCAAGGGGAGTAGGGAGCGGGCCTAAGCCATAAGTAGGACATCCCCTGAGGGCTCCCAGTATGTGAGAGGGGTCAGGCTTAGCTGAGGGAACCCTCCCTCAGTGCACGAATTTCATGCACCGGGCCCCTAGTATATACATAAAAATTAATGTTTATCTATAAAGCAGTAATAAACAATTGAATAACAAAGTTAACATTTATGTCTAAAATGTATGCAAATTACCAACATCATGAGTTAAGTAAAGGGGACACCACAAGCAACCCTTCAGAAATAAAAGAGATTATAAAATAATATTATAAATAATATTTTGCCAACATATAGTACAACCAAAGTGAAATGGGTAAAGCCCAGGAAAGACAAATTAGCATGAAAGACTCAAGAAGAACTAAGAATCTTAATAGACATTAAAACTAAGTGCATTGAATTTGTAATTAAAACAAATTCCAAGATAGAAAAATCAGCCCTAGATGATGTCACTGATCAGCTCTATCAAATATTTAAAGAACAAGTAGTACCAATCCTACACAAACTCTTTCAAAAAATAAAGGCCTAGGAAACACTTCCCAACAACTCCATGAACATTAATGCATAGTCCTTAACAAAATACCAGGAAATACAACTCAGAAAAAAAGGATTACACAACCATGACCAAATGGGATATATTATTGGATATTACTGGAATTCCAGATAAGTTAAACATCCAAAAAACAATTTCTGCAACACACCATATTAATAGAATAAAAGACAAAGCAACATGATCATCTCAATAGAATACAAAATTTAAAAAATTACCAAAAAATCCAATATCCACTCACAAAAATTAGGAATTGAGAGAAACTTTTAAAATATGATAAAAGACAGATATGAAAACCCTATAGCTAATATCATCTTATTGATTAAAGACTGAACTATTTCCCTCTACTCTTAGGACACAACAAATAGCTCTGGCTGGCTTGTTATAGTGGAGAGAACGTTGGCCTGTGGACTGAAGGGTCCCAGGTTCGATTCCAATTAAGGGCACATGCCCAGGTTGCAGAGCCCCAGTAGGGGGTGTGCAGGAGGCAGCCGATCAATGATTCTCACTCATCATTGATGTTTCTATCTCTCTCTCCATCTCCCTTCCTCTCTGAAATCAATAAAAAACATTAAAAATATACTTTCATTAAGAAAAGAATATAATAAATATTTATGTACTCACTAATTCTTTTCAACATTTTGCTGGGTCAGTGCAATAATTCCAGGAAGCAGTTGAAGGAATCTGGATAAGAAAGAAAGAAGCAAATCTCCCTTTAATCATAGTATGCATCTTTATATAGAAAGTCCTATGGAGTCTAGAAAATAACTACTAAAATTAATGAACTGAGTAGGGTTTAAGGATTGAATTTCTATTTTAAAAGCAATTGTATTTTTATGATCAATCCCAGAATAATATTAAGAAATGATTCAATTAAAATAGCATTAAAATGAATAAAAATTGCAAAACTTGTTACACTAAAATCTCTAAATCATAACTAACAAAAATTTTAAAATATCTTGCTTGAAAATGAGACATTTTTGTTAATGTATATAAAAACTCTATAAACTAAGATGGTAATTATCTCCTAAATGATCTATAGAGTCAATAAAATTCTTAACAGGCTTTTCTTATTGAAAATGAAAAGCTAATCATAAATTAATATGGAAATGAAAGTGAACAAGATTAAACAAAGTAATTTAGGAAAAATTGAATGATTCACTCTCTGACTTCAGATATACTTTGAAACTTAGTATAAGCGACCATAATCCAGAGAGTATGGTTTTAGTGTAAAAATAGACATATATAAATCAATGGAACACAATTTTTAAATCCATAAATTAATTCTTACATTTTTCTTCAATTGATTTTAAAAAAATCTCTCTCTCTCTCTCTCTCTCTCTCTCTCTCTTTCTCTCTCTCTCGATATATATATATATATATATATATATATATATATATATATATATAAAATTGCTTTCACACAAGAAGAGAAATGGAGAGAGAGATAGAAACATCAATCATGAGAATCATTGATCTGCTGCCTCCTGCATGCCAAAAATCGAACCATGACCTCCTGGTTCATAAGTCAATACTCAATCACTGATCCACGCCAGCTGGGCTCAATTGATGTTTTTAAAAAGATGTCAAGGAACTTTAATGATAAAAAAAATTATATAAATATGACTCTGGGATAATTGGATAACCATGAGCAGAAAAAAAATAAACTTAGTTCCTTACCTTAAAATATATGCAAAAAGCTGAAAATAGATTATAATCTAAATATACATGCTAAAACTATAAAACATCTAAAAGAAACCAAAGGATAAAAACTTTCTGATGACAGGTTATAACATGTTTGTCAGGTGACCTTCAAATAAACTTGAATAGAACTAGCAGATCTAGCCAAATAACAAATGTTAAATATTAACATTTCTGAAAAATTAAACTTAGCACAGAACACAAAAACGAAGGTGAAGTGTCACTTCTTTTGTACATGGGATTCGCTTATATGCTTTAAATGCTGGAACACTGAGAAAGCTAAGTTGGCAGAATGAGACTCTCAGTTGATTACACAATCACAGTCATTAAAAATGAATTAATTGGACTGTAAAATTACCTGGCAAATAAAAATTTTTACCACTGTAGAAGTGTGGTCAACAGCTATATTTTACTCACCTGAATATATGTGGTACTATAATAATGTAGGGTTGTCTGCTATAAATTTAATTTGTATTGACCTTGTACTATTATAAATCAGGAAGTAATCAATATGTATACATAAAATATGCTAAGCAGAGATCAGCCTAATTTTGAGAGATTTTTTCTGATATCTATAATAGACACAGTGTAGGAAATAGAAATCATTCCAGCTACAAGATAATGTAGAGGAAGTCCAGAAAGAGATCTTAATTAAATAGTTTACATTGTAAAATGCTTCATCAAAATTTAATGTTGTAATTTCAGCGGCTCCATTTGTGTCCCAGATGGTGACTGTCATAGTTTACTGTCTTGAGTATGATTAGAATCCACCTGTGTAGCACAGTCTGTTTCACCAAACAAATATCTAACTGTAGAATTACTTCACTCCCTCTGGTCTTTTGACTTACATTTTTAAAGTGTTATTAATTTTAGGGCCATAATCCTACAATAAACCCATGAAGTGCATGTTATGATTGCAATTTTAAAGGTATGAAAACTGAAGCATAGACAAAGCAGCTCACAAGAACTGAATGAGTAGCCAGATGAGTGGCACGGTGGGATTCTATCAAAATGTTTCAAGTCAAAACGTGCATCCCTGTGCAATAATGCCCCTTATGAATGGTTATAAAACCAAGAGGCATTTTTATGTATAAAATAAAGAAACATTATTGAATTTCACCTTATAAATCCATGGGAGAAACACATTTATGAGCTATTTGTTTCTGCCTCTATTCCTGCAAATATGATGGATGACCTTTTCAGGGTTGTCAGGTTCCAATTCCCAAACACCTTCCCAGATATTGGAGCTGCTTTTCCATGATTTTTCCAACCCCAATTATCAAGAAGAGACCTGCTCTTTAAGATATTTAGCTGCTAACATTTCTGGAATTGTCCATTTTTTTTATTAGATTGTCCATTTACAATGCTTTCCAGGGTCTCTTTGAAGGTGTTATGTTGGCTTAAAAGCAGGAGAATGATAGAATAGGATATTTCATTTTAAAAGTCACTCTGGATAAGAATATTTTTTTAATTCAACTATGCAGAAATAACACAGAATTGTTATTCTACTTTCAAGATTAGAACAGAAAAAATAAATTAACTCAATTCCCACATCCTAGATGAGCAATCCTGGTGGAAGGAAAAAAAGTCTCCTTGTAGAATGTCACAATACAAGATACAGATTTATAAGAAACATTTATTGAGTCTCCTGATTTATCTTCTGACGCACAGAGAAAAGTCTAAAATAAATTGGATGAAATAGTGCCAAATTACTTTAGTAACAATTTCAGATATCACCATTGAAGCCCAACATACAATATGTTAATTGTATATCTTATACTAACTTAGAAAATTTTACTTACAGGACACACATGAATTGCCACAGTGGCACTAGATATTGGAACCCAAAGGACAGTAGAGCAAACATTTTAAACTTAGAGACTAATTAAGACTTAATATATCAAAAATGTAATGGATGGTTTCTCTGCTACTGTGAAATTTTGTTTGTTACTAGATAATACCTCTGGCATCCAAAAGTTAGTTTTGAAATTAACACACACACACACACACACACACACACACACACACACATGTTCAGCACTTGAAATATGTCTAGTGTGACGGCAGAACAAACCTTAATGTCAATCAATTTAAATTTAGATAGCCATATATAAATATTGGAGCTAAGAACTATAATTCTTATATATTATATATGAGAATAAGAAATTATACGACCACTTTGGTAAATTTCTGATAGGTACTTGTAAAACACCCCTAGATATTTACTTAACATCAATATAAACCTAATTTCTAGAAGATGATCAAAAAGACTTGAGCATAAATACTTTCAACTTTATACATAATAACACAAACTGAAAAGAACCAAATGCCTATTAAATAGTAAATGGCTAAATGACTTTGGTATACCTATACAGCAGAATGCTTCTCATCAAGTACAAGGTATGAAGAAATGCATAGATGAATCCCCAAAATATTATGTTAGGTAAAAAAAATATTGCCGAATACTAATACTATAGTCCTCGAGTTACATCAGACTCGAAATACGACAATTCGTGGTTATGTTGCCATCTCCCATTTATTTATAAAAAAAAGTTCTGTCGTTTTGACAAATGTACATATGTGCTTTATGTTTTTTATTATTTATTTACCACAAGTAAAGGTCAGGAATTGTTATCTTTCTTTTAATTTTTTTTATTGTTTCACTTCATTACTGCTGTGTATGTGCTCCATGTGAGTGACGTAGGTGCTTATTTAGGTGGGTTCCGACTTATGGTGAAAATCTCATTATGTCGAGTCATAGGAACAATGTCCGACATAACCCAAGACCTACTGTGTGTGTGTGTGTGTGTGTGTGTGTGTGTGTGTGTGTGTATCCCTAAGTGACTAGAACAACCACAACGACTGGAACAACTGGTTGCTATGACGCGCACTGACCACCATGGGGCAGACGCTCAGTGTAAGAGCTGCTCCCTGGTGGTCAGTGTGCTTCCATAGGAACCTCCCCTGGCCAGCCAACCTCCCACGGTCCCTCCCCCTTGGCCAGCTAACCTTCTGTGATCCCTCCCCCCGGCCCCTGGGCTGGGACATGGAACTGGGGGAAGGTGGTGGTGGACATGGCCCCTTTCCCAGGGGGACCAAGTGCTGGCTCCCTCCTTGCGACCAGTGGCCAACCTCCTGTGCTCTGTCCCTCCCCCCGGCCAGCAGGCCCTGATCGGCCCACCTCCCCCTCACTGTGGTGGTGGTACAGCAGCAAGGGAAGGAGGAGGGGGAGAGGTGGGGAACTGTGCTGTGGCAGGGCGCTGATGATGGCAGCATCGGCATCTGGCATCCATTCCTTCCACACACAGCCTGGCTACTGTCGCCTCCTCTCTGGCCTGGCCCTGATCAGCTTGGCCCCAATCGGCCCTGGTCACCAGCCAGGCCTAGGGACCCCACCCATGCATAAATTTTATGCACCAGGCCTTTAGTATTCTATATAATTCCATTTATATGGATTTCTAGAATGGACAAAATTAATATGATTGAAAAAATCAAAACAGGTGGTCTTTGGGAATGGAAGGCAGGGTTTACCGGAAAGGGTTGTGAGGGAACTCTGTGAGCTGAGGGTAATTTTTTGTATCTTGATAGATTTGGGAGTTGCATAGGTGTATGCTTTTCTCCAAAATTAATCAAATTATATACGTAAGATTTAGATTGTTCATTATATATAAATTTACCTTAAAAAAAACAAAAAAGACATCTTCAACAAGTATAACACCCTAGTTAATATGTGTGTAGAAGTATTTTTCCCCAGTGTTGACTTATTATTATTACAGTGCTACTTAAATGTGAAGAAACATAAAGTTAGGTACAAATTGCATGTACTTCAAACATATAAAACTGTAAACCTAAGCCAGATTTTCAAATCAACTACAACTTATTCCAATTGTTGTCATTTCCCATTAGACAGTATTTTGTGTGTAGAAGTATTTTATGGACATTTAGGCTTACCTGTAATTTATCCAAAAGCATATAAATATGTATTTATAAAAATTAAAATATAGAAGCTAGATATTATAAAGTAAGTACAACTAATGTTAATTATAAAATCTGCATATGGGTATATGGGTGTTCAGTATAAAATTCTTTCAATTTTTTGTGAATATTTAAAATTTTTTATAAATAAGAAATGCTAAAAAATTAAGCCTAAGTGATATATGTATGCAAATAAATATATAAAGAATACATTTCCTCAGAATTATATCCTGATAATTTTACATTTATTAAAACTCCAAAACCAAAAGGGCCTTCTAAATCTATAAAATAATTTTTCAATTACATTTTTTCTAAGGACTATTCCCCACCAGATCCCAAAATAATTATTTGAAGATATCACAACCCTAGACTGTATGTAATAACTTTTGTTAGTCTTTAGTTGCATCTATGGCGTAAAATAAAATATAAAGTGTATATTTCCTACAGTGAGTTGAATTGAGGCTGCCTGAGCTTTATCAGACACTCAGATTAACATTATGTCTAAGTAGGTGAAATTCTGGTGCATGTTTGACTACCTTAAATTATTTCAATTCACCAAATTTAAAAATAGGTATCATCATAAAATGCAGATAATGACATAAATACTTCCAAAGAGGCACATTTTAAGAGGATAAATACTAGGTTTTTTCTTACTTGAAAGTTGTAGCTTCAAAGTAGGAAGATATAGACTCCAAGTAGTTGTAGATTCATGGCTAGGATTTTTCTAAGGAAAATAAAAGGAAGATCATTGTAGATCGACTGATATATAATTAAATTTATTTATAAGATAACATACTGGGAAAAAAGTATGGTATACTTACAGCTAACATTGTCTGAAAATACTGCATTCAATATATAATATAAACACATTGAGAGACATAAATAAAAAGCAGACAAAAACTCAAAACTCATTAAGGGGAAAAATGATTGATTGAACCAAATTCACTTTATTCAAACAACTAAATTACGACTGCCAATGGGTGTTTTAACAGCCTTGATAATGGAGTGACTTTTATGGAAACTCTAACTATACTATATCATGTTAAGTGGGCTAGTGTGTCCTTCTGTAAAACAAATGAAAGCACTGTAAGTCAGACATAGCATCTTTAATTTGTGAAGGACCTCAGAATCCCTAGAATAAAACATAGCTGTGTCATATTTTCCAAGCTAACTATCCATTTATGGAGCTCAAATTTAAAGACTAAAAGCTTTTATCTTTTTTCTCTTACAGTGAAATCATTGGGTCATAGTGCACAATGTAAATCAAGACATTTCCAAGCACAATAAGTTTAGACAGTAAATGTCAGAATCCTATTATACTAATTCTGCACAAAGCATGAATTATTAATGGTACACCTCTAATTGCAATGATTGAACATACATAAATATAAAGTGGGCTCTTTGTGAGGAAGATATATTTTCTAGACAAGAATAAACATACACACAAATTGGAAGTTTCATTGGATTAATAATATAGAAGCTTTAATGTATAAATATACTTGTAGGCATCCCAGCATTCTAATTGTTAAGAATTCCTGGAAACCACATCATAAGTTGAAGATAAAATATTAAACATTTGGTATGCATTTTAGAGTCACTGTGTAGTATAACTTTGTAAAAGGGATGCCAAATGTTACATTATTTTCAGATGATTATCTACTAGGAAAATTAAGGATAATTAATGGAAAATCATTAGACTGAGAAGAAGAGCTCTTTGGGGTATCCAATTAAAAAACAAATGGTTCTAAGGTGACAGAAAGAGACTTAATTTTCTTCTCCCTGAAAATTACCTTTAGACAACAAAGAGAAGGTGAAATAGGACTAAAAAATATAATTTCTAGTCCTAAATTAGGTGTTATCAAGTACAATTTATATTGTCTCCAAGTGGGAAGACATGAGGAATAAACACTGTGGACACTGAACTCAAAGGGCATTGGCAAGTCAGATTTCTCAAATATGGTGCGCAGCCCAGGAGCGAATCAAACCGTTCCTGTTGGCACAGTAGGGACAGCAGTTCCAGCTGGCGATGGGACCTCCCGGAACCTCCCTTGGCATCATGGAATAATATACTAAAGAACAAAGGTGAGACAATCAGGGAAAGTGAGACAGGTGAAGAATTATCGAGTGCCCCTATGCAACCCCCCCACCCCCCAACACACACACAAAAAGTTACAACTAAGCTTAGCAAATTAAAAGTATAACTAAATATATCACCACGCATTAAGCAATTCAAAGAGACACCCCTTTCATTACCGAGGAAAATAACTCAAGGCAACATAACAAAGTGAAACAAGAACCGGGAATGTTTAGGAAAGAAGTTAGAGAGAAAAATGAATTATCACAGAAATGTTTCACATGACAAGCAGCTTAAAGAGATTAATGCTGAAAACAATAAGAATAGTGGAAAAATAGGTTTTATAAAGCCAGCAAAATGTTTTGGGACTGATGATACTGTTAGAGAGGCTTACAGAAAAACAATGGCTATGAAATGTGATGTTTGAGCATCAATATTTCTTAATTTTCTGATGAAGAGAATGAAAAAAAATGGGAAAAGGAAATTATGCTTATTTTTAAATCAAAATAAATCAAAAGATCAAAAACTTGCATGGTGTCTATGGGTAAGTTTACAGAATTATCAACTATGAGATCTATTCTAGACAAAATCCTGGAGAACAAAAAAAAAATAATCCTTTGTCACTTAAGCAATGCTGACCATTGGCTTCTGACCATTACTCTCTAGGAGACTAAAATTATGCCAGTAATGTCTTCCAGGAAAGAAGAGTATGATTCAGGATATTATTATAACCTCCAAATATGACATTGCAATGTGAAGATAATATTTTTAAATTCACAAACACCTTTCTAAAAATTATAGCCAGACAAGTAAGAAATTAACAGGAAAAATATGCAACAGTATGCCTGCTGATCAGTGAATCTATTTAAAAAGATACTTCATGTTAAGCTGTTGTGAAACTTATAGTTATAAATGTTATAAAACAAAAATGTAAATTTTATAAATCATGGTGAGTTAAAAATTATATAAAAATTACATAACAGAAAAAGAGGAAAAAGGTTTGGAGTCACTTTTATTGTACATTTGTAATATTTTTTATTTTTCAAATTTTCTTCAGTGAACATGTGAACCTATATTATGCCTTTAATCCGAAAATATAATTTTTAAAATAAAAGCGGGTACTGTGAAAGGTCCCAAATTCTACCCTGTTTATAATCTAACAAGTCAGCCTACCACAAGTATGTACTTAGACATAAAACAGGAGACCTCTGAGTCAGAGACAAAGATGGTGTTTTACTTGTAGCAAAAGAGGCAGAGAGGGGAGTATTGGAGTACTGGTTTCCTGAGCACCAGTTCCCACAGTGTGTCATGGTGACGGCCTGGTTGTAACTGCACACACAGTGAAGGGAGTTACAAGCAGAGAAACCCCAAGTTCTGTAAACTCTGACCTTACATAGGGACTGCTGACAAAACTGTCCACACCTGCCCATCCTCTTTTCCGGAGAGAGATCATTTTTATTGCCCTGGAATAAAAGAGCATCTCCAAGGGATGGATGCCTCTAAATCTGAGGAAGCCATTGTCTTTACCTTAACCTCTCCAAGAATGCACATACATTTCGTTCAGAATCCTATACCTATGTTTCCAGAGCTATATGTTCCTGAAAAGACTGTTCCAGAGCATACTGTCTTCTAACACCTGGACCTGCAGAAATGCCACAGGTCCATGGAGAACTGACTCACAGGAGGAGTCCCATTTTAGAGGCCCATTTTTCTTTCCATAGCACTGCCTTTCAAGAACATGATTTCTTTTCAAATTAGTGTATTAACTCATCAGTACAATTTTCCTGCATTTGCTAGTTGTTTAAATTGAAGGAAAGGAATGGCAGAAACAGCACCTGTGAGCTCTGCTCCGTGTGGCATTGCCCATAATTGGGTGTGGATTATCATGGGGCATGGAATCGCAGGCTCCAGGTGATCCCAGACTGGGCAGTCTGCCCACCTCCATTATAGTCCCAATTGCTGGTCAGTTCTGGAGTAAGTGCCTGAGGCAAATACCAGTGGTATTTCACTCTCCGGGTAATTGATATTACATGTCAGAGTCGGTGCTGTGGCTACCTGGTCTCTGTGAAATGATTAGAAATGATGTGACTTCAGAAGCAGGATCTTGGACCTTGTGTATAACTAGAAACGTATGATGTCGTGCTTCTGCAATCATTTTTAATCAGCATTATTCAAATGTATTATTTTTCACAATTTCCAACATGGGCCAAAGGGAAGTATTATTGTGTGTGTGTGTGTGTGTGTGTGTGTGTGTGTGTGTGTGTGCTATGATAAATAATAATTTACAACTATAAAAGTAGGAAGAATTCTTAGAGAATATATACAATATATTGATCTGGAGGTAATCTCGTAGCAGTAGAAACACATTCATACTTCTTAATTGTGAGGTATCCTGCTATTTGTATATACACTAAGCTCACAACCTGCTCTCTATACTAATATAGCGCAAAATTTGTTCTTCCCCTTTAAGCATCTCACGTGCTTCAGGAAAGGTAGACCCAGTTCTGAGGGTTGAATCATGAAGCTAAACTCTAAACTGAAGGGGGTGGGAGAGGAAGTACACTTTTTCAGAAAAGTATTAGAAAGTAATTATTTTTGGCTTTGCAGGCCAGATTGTCTCTGTCATAATTAGTCAGCTCTCCATTGCTGTGTGAAAATAGCCACGCATAATATGCAAATGAGCAAGCTTGGCTGGGTTTCAATAATACTTTATTTAAGGATACTGTATTAGTTTTCTGGGGATGCCTTAACAGATACCACAGATTGGGAGGCCTAGAGCAACGGAAATTTATTCTCTCACAGTTATGGAGGCTAGAAGTCTGAATTCAAAGTACCAGAAAACGCATGCTCCTTCAGATGACCTCGCCACCAATCCCTCCTTGCCTCTCTTCTGGCTTCTGTGTTGTCCTGCAAACCGTTGTGTCCCTTCATTTGTAGCTGCGTCATTCCAATCTCTGCCTTCTTCTTCAGGTTGCTGTCTTCTGTCTGTGTGTGTCTGCGTCTCCACATGTCCTTCTGGTTACAGGGACACACGTCATTGACTTTAAAGACCCACCCCAGCTTGGTATGATCTCATCTTAACCAATTATATCTGTAAAGACAGTTTTTCCAAATAAGTTCATATTCATAGTATGGAGGTTGGGGCTTCAAAATAACTTTTTGAGGATACAATTCAACCCACAACAGATACTGACATTTTAATTTTTATAATTTCCATGTCATGAAATACTATCTTTAATTTTTTCAGCCATTCAAATTGTTAAAATCATACTTAACTTGCAGGCCACACAAAAATAGGCAGTAATTTACTTTGCTGTACCCTGCTGTGGATCAAAGATGGTAATCTACTTAGGAGTGTTTAAGGAGAAAAATGTGAAGCAATTGTGGTTAATAAACTAAGACCGTGGTCAGCAAACTGTGGCTGACAAGCCACATGTGGCTTTTTGGCCCCTTGAGTGTGGCTCTTCCACAAAATACCACATGCGGGCGCACGTACAGTGAGATAGAAATTTCATGGCCCATGCGCAGAAGTCGGTTTTCGGCCTGGGCGAGTCTATTTTGAAGAAGTACTGTTGATATTTAGCTCTGTTGACTAATGAGTTTGCGGACCACTGATAAGAGAAAGAAGTCAGAGGAAGGAATGCCTTGGAAAAAGTTGTCTTCTTTTATAAAAGGAGCCAAAAAAGTTTGTTTTTGTTGTTGTTACTTTTAATAATAATGATGAGAATGCTAGGAGACCCTGATATCAACTTATAACCTCAAGAAAATAAGCTTGATGAGAGTGGCAATTTGTTGGAAATGGCAAAGCAACAAATGTGAAAAAAAATCTGAATCCATTGTGGGGCTGACTTTGCCAAATCATAACCCCAAAATCCAAGGAGACAGGTGAATGCAGAGAGATAGCTACAATCTGCTTACCTGGAGCGGGAACCACGGGTGCTGTGAACCGGTAGGAACACTTAAACAGTAATTTGGATGGATTGCTGGAGGCTGAGTGGGGACTAGCGTGACAGTGAGAAACTCCTGTGGAGCTGTGGTCTTAGGGGAACCGACACACATTTGTGGGCTTTATCCTTAGGAACCTAAACTTGTTCTCCCAGGAAAGATCTGAGAATGCTGTCTTTGTGACTCTCCTGAAAGGAGGGAGAGAGTAATCATGGTGGAATTCACACAGAACCTTCCCCATAATGAAGGCCTACTCTCCAGAGGAAAATTGTTGCCAGAGCCTTATCCTAGTTTGGGAAAGAAGGGCATTCCTTTCACTCCAGGTCAGTTAGTCTTCCTGTCTCCATGGTGAGGACTTCGAGAAAAGAGAGGAGGAATACTGCCGCCAGGGAAGGATGAAGGATACAGGCTCCAGTAGAAAAGCTAGCCGTGGATTACAGCTGAAAGAGATGCATGACACGGGCTATTTCTGAGAATTTCTTGGGAATCCCAAAGCCAACATGGAAGAAAAACAATGACACTAGAATTGGAAGCTTTTGTTACCTTTAAGTACTGAAGACATACAACGTAGTCTAACTCCTAACTACATTAACATAAAGGAACCCCCTCATCCCAGTCACTGGTCCCACATTCTGAAGAGCGAAAGCAAGCATTAGAACCAGATTGAGGCAAAATGCAAAGGCTTGAATTAGATAGGAAATTTAAAAGAAACCTATAATATGTTAATTTCTGTAAAAATGGACAATATGCAAGAACAAATGGGTAACATGAGCAGAAAGATGGAAACTAAAAAAAATAAATAAATCCAAAGGAAATGCTAGAAACAGAAAAAATACACCAATCAAAAATGAAGAATGGTTTATATGGGCTCATGTGTAAATTCAACACAGACAAGGAAAGAAACAGTAAGGTTGAAGAAAGGTAAATAGAATCTTCCCCTATTAACATACAAATCGAAAAAGAAAGAAAAAAACACAGACTATCCAAGAACTGTGGGACATTGTGAAAAGGTATAATACACAACATTGAAAAACCAGGAGGAAAAGAGAAAAAGAATAGATCAGAATAAATATTTAATGTGATAATATCTGAGCACTCTGCTAAAATTGTGGCAGACTACAAAGCTACGAGAAAAAAACACCAAGTGGGACAAATAACAACGACAAAAAGAAAGCACACCAATTAATATTATATTCAAAGTGTAGAAACCAAAGAAAACTTCTAAAAAAATAACTTTGGAAATGAGAAGAATCTGTAATATTAAAGACACAAAAGCATAGCTCCCCATCGGCTCTGCCCTGAGTGTGACAGGGTGCGGCGCCCCAACCCCCTGATCCGCCCTGCTCTGTGTGTGACAGGGGCGCAGGGGCGGTGCCCCAACTCCCCTATCAGCCCTACTCTGTGAGTGACGGGGGGAGCTCCCCAACGCCCTGATGGGCCCTGCTCTGTGTGTGAGAGGGGGGAGCTCCCCAACCCCCTGATCGGCCCTGCTCTGTGAGTGACAGGGGGTGGCGCCGCAACCTCCCCATGGACCCTGCCTTGAGTGTGACAGGGGGCGGTGCCCCAACCCCCCAATCGGCCCTACCCTGAGCGTGACTAGGGGTGGCATCGCAATTAGCATTGTACTCTAATTGATAAAGTTGAGTCCCAAGGAGATATGGGTAACAATTCAGACATCGTTCTTCTTGTACACTGGATTTTAACAAATAAGTAAATGTATGGCAAATAGTGGGGTCATATTTATCACTATTGTCATGAGAATTTTCTAATAAACAAAGAAAGAAAGCTACAGTAATCTTTGAGGTGATGGATTAGTGTTGGAGATATTAATATACGCATTTAGCTTGCTGTAGGTATAGATGGCTACATAGTATAAAATATCTATAGATATCTACACTAATAAAAGAGAAACATGCAAATTGGTGTCACTCTGCTACCCTTCCCATTGGCTAATCAGGGTGATATTCAAATTAACTGCCAGCCAAGATGGCGGCCGGCAGCCAGGCAGCTGGAAGCGAACATGAGGCTTGCTTACTTTAGTGACGGAGGACTCCAACGTTCCCCGCCTGCCGCTGCCGGCCTCTGAGCTGGCAGTTTGAAACATTGTTACAAATATAGAATCTAAACAAACTCCAGAAACCTGCTTTTAGCCAGCCAGGATCTCAGAGCTGGAGTTGAAACAGTGTATCGATTATAGAACCCAAACAAACCAGATACCTGCTTTCAGCAGCCGAGGCCTAAGAGCTGGAGCCAAGCCTCAGAGCTAAAGCTGGCCCAAAATAAAAAAAAAAAGAAAAAAAGGAGCGGTTGGTAGCTTCAGTCACCCGCCAGCCTGAAAAGAGCCCTCAGCCCCTCACCCAGACTGGCCAGGCACCCCAGTGGGGACCCCTACCCTGAAGGGTGTGTGACAATCTGCAAACAGCCATCATCCCCTCATCCAGGCTGGCCAGGCACCCCAGTGGGGACCCTCACCCTGATCCAGGACATCCTTCAGGGCAAACCAGCCGGCCCCCACCCATGCACCAGGCCTCTATCCTATATAGTAAAAGGGTAATATGCCTCCCGGCACCGGGATCAGCGTGACAGGGGGCAGCGCCCAAACCCCCATTCGCCCTGCGGCTCTGTGTGTGACAGGGGGCGGGGCCACAACCTCCCTATCTGCCCTGCTCTGTTTGTGACAGGGGAAGGCGCCCCAACCCCCTGATCAGCCCTGCTCTGTGCCTGATAGGGGGGAGCTCCCCAAC
>NW_005871110.1:4084189-4116486 GCF_000147115.1 Myotis lucifugus | reverse complement strand
GCCACGGGCCCTGCTCTGTGTGTGACGGGGTAGAGCCATAACCTCCCCATCGGCTCTGCCCTAAGTGTGACAGGGTGCGGCGCCCCAACCCCCTGATCTGCCCTGCTCTGTGTGTGACAGGGGCGGTGCCCCAACTCCCCTATTGGCCCTACTCTGTGAGTGATGGGGGGAGCTCCCCAACACCCTGATGGGCCCTGCTCTGTGAGTGACAGGGGGTGGCGCCGCAACCTTCCCATCGACCCTGCCTTGAGTGTGACAGGGGGTGGTGCCCCAACCCCCCAATCGGCCCTACCCTGAGCGTGACTAGGGGTGGCATCGCAACCTCCCGATCCGCCCTGCTCTGTGCATGACGGGGGGCGGCACCCCAACTCCCCAATCAGCCCTGCTCTGAGCCCGACCAGGGGCTGCACCTAGGGACTGGGCCTGCTCTCTGCCACCCGGGAGCAAGCCTAAGCCAGCAGGTCATTATCTCCTGAGGGGTCCCAGACTGTGAGAGGGCACAGGCCGGGCTGAGGGACCTAGTGTATATATAAAAGTATTCATATGTACACATATATTCCCTTGCTCTGTTAGCTAAAAAGCGCTAAAGGCAATAGCATCCCAGTAGCAATAAATACACCTAACACCAAGACCTTGGTTTCTAATAGCATTCTCCAAGAAAAGGAACAGGGTTCCTTAAAGAAATGGCTGATTCTAGGTCTGAGCAAAGAATATACAAGACGAGTATAAACATTGGTGAGAGGTTTATCAGATGGACACAGGAGCAATCTGAACTATCTCTCAGTGGCCAAAAGTAAAACAATTTGAACAATAAAATAAACACATCAGTATTGAATTATAACCCCGAATACAAAATAAATATCCATAAGTCCATACTGATATAAATACATTATTGAATAAATAAGTGTGAGACAACAGATAAATCTCCCATGCAAAATAACTCCAAATAAATGATATAGGCTCTCCACTCAGTGAGGTGGAACATAACTTCCACTTCTTAGGTGTTGGCTGAGAATAATGACTTCCTTTCAAAGAATACAGTGAAGAAAATGGGAACAAAAGAGTAACTGTAAAGTGAAATCTGATAAGGACCACCTGGGCAGGGGATCAAGGTCAACAGCAAAAGTGATGAGTCATGTTACTAGTTTGTACCTTTGATATGATTTGATAAGAATGCCATTTACCTCTGTGATCTCCCTCTCAACAACCCATAACCCCAAGCTAATCATGAGAAAAACATCAGATAAATCTCATTAAGAGGACATTCTACAAAGTACTTGACCAGTAATCCTAACAACTGTCTCCATCAAAATCAGGAAAGTCTGAGGAACTCTCACAACCAATAGGAGCCCAAGGAGACATGACTGCTAAGTATAACATGGTATCCTTGATTAGATCTTAGAACTTGGATAGGAAATGTTATTCCACAAAGAAAAGGTACTTATAATAATAAGGACTAAAATTTTAAGAAATTCCTTTGCAAATATTCCTCCTCTATTCTCAAAAATTACTCAAACCTTTATTTTCCACTAAGGAGTAGCTTAGTATTAAGTTATATATACTGGAAAGGTCACAGAAATTCAAGCCAGGAAACACAGATACTAATTATATTGCTTCCCCTCTTCTTAAATAGTGCCTTCTCTGAAAATCAGTTCCCCTTACCCGTGTCAGGAAAAAATAAAAAAAAAAATCTTAGAAATAAGGCAAAATTGTGGGCCCATATATTTTCTGCTCTATGTTTTCAACATCACATGAGAAATAAAGCACTCAATGTTACATGTAATTTCTAGGTATATGTTTGTGTGTGTGTGAAGTTAATTGTTAACTTTATTTTTTTCAGCTTTATGCATATATAATTGGCACATAACATTGTGTAAGTTTAAGGCATACAACATGTTGATTTGCTGCACTTATATGTTGCAATGTAATTACCACTGTAGCCTTAGCTAACACCTCCATCTTCACATACTTACCACATATTTTTTTAAGGTGAGAGCATTTAAAATCTACTCTGTTAGAATTTTCAAGTATATAATACAGTCCTGTTAACTATAATCACAATATTGTATATTATATCCCCAGAATTTATTAAGGAGAACTTTGTATCCTTTGACCAAGATATCCTTACTTCTCCCACCCCTCTGATATGACCAATGGGTCAAAGAAGAAATCAAAATGGAAATTTTTTTTAAAATCTCAAAAAACGTGAAAATGTTAACTCTTGATTAAAGATCCCACACTTAGTAAATTCTATTCTAAGTTTGATTTTGCCTGTTAGAGATACAATTAATTGCTGTTGAGTGGACATATCACTTTATGTCTCAGGGACATTAACCTGCGCTATATCAAATCTAGCAATCATATTACATATATACACCTAAGTTTCTAAAATGGTCTTCGGTCATCACACCTTACTGCTTTATTCATAAATTAATGAAATAAAGAAAATCTTTCACATGCATATTGCTCTATTAGTATGAAGAGGTATGATATCCTTTCTTCTTTGTTAGATGAGATGAACAGAAATTTGAAATTTAATTTGAAGAACTAAAGAGGATTGTATTAGGTTACTGATTCAAATGCTTATAGAGATTAGGCCAGTAATTTTAATGAGTTACTATCTAAGTGAGATGAAATCAGCAGGACCATATGAGCATAGAGATCTGGGGACATAAGAGAGTATATATGTAAAATTATTCAGAGAAAGTGGGTTATCAAGTGTCTTCACAGAAAATCAACCGAAGGACTTGTATGCATGCATATAAGCATAACCAATGGGCACAAGACACTGGGGGGGGGTTATGGCATGTGCCAGGGGGTAGAGGAGGCTGGGGGGAGATCAATGGGGAAAAAAGGAGACATATGTACTACTATTTGTAATATTTTAAACCATAAAATAAAAAAATAAAATCTAAACATTGTCCTCAATGTTTCTAGTCACACTTGCAGTATATCTTCAACTTAATTTTTTTAAAAGAAAATACTAATAAAATATAAAAGTCTGAAACCAGAATTAACTCTCAGGCTACCCAATTAAAGTGTTTCAGGTGTCTTATTTTTCTATATGCAGTTTGTAATGACAAGTGCTTCTTTTCTACAAGCTTTACATTAAAAGTGCCTTCACAATTAAAAAAATGGAGAGTCTTGCTTATATAACCCTTGAATAATTTCTCTAAATGCAACGTCTAATTTCAAACAAAAAGACAATTTTATTATTCTAAGCCAAATAAATCCCACAGGAAACAATATCTCAAACACGCTACATTAACATTTTATTCACCAAATGTACACTGGCCAGAATGCTGCATAAACACATGCAATAGTTTTGAGCAATTTAGTGTTGAAACGCTGCTGATTTCCCTTTCCAGGGTTCTGAGCAGCTGACAGAAGAGGAATACAGCTTACACTTTAAAACCCCTTGGTAATTGGAAATGAGCGCTTAGTTGCTCTTGACGTTGGAGCAAGCAGTTTTCGAGTCCTTTGGGGCCTCACATCAATGCATTTGACAATTGCTGGTCAGACTTTCCGAGCAGTGTCACTGCTGAACCTCTCTCTTGTTGGCCTAAGATATTGTCAAAGTTTCTCAGCACTGGACAGGTAGAAGGTTCCCAGTATTGACATGTGATGATGTCATTTATTTGTATGAAATGAGAATCAAGTTCTCACTTAAGAATTCTCATGTGAACTGTTACATCCTTCCTTTAAATTACATGGAATGAGTAGGCAGAGTGCAGAGGTGGATTTTCTTTTCTTATAGAAAGAAAAAAAAACATTTTACAGAATTGCCTCCCTGTCACCTCTGCATACCTCTAAGTGGCTATCAACATGAATTGTGCTGTGTGAATGCCAACTTACAGAAGAGATAGTCTACAAACATTTGTCTAGAAGAGGGAACTCTGGTGTAAAAGTACATATTTCTTCCTTTTTGAATCCTCCAACTTTTATTGCATAAATGCTCAGTCAGAATAGTAGAGTAACATTTAGTTAAATGGTTTTAAGTAAATGTATTATAGTATTGACTGAAGACAAATCTCTAGTGGTGTGCTGTCCTTATTCTTACCTAGTTCAACACCATTATACATGACATTGCTGCAAAGCTCATCAAATCTGCATACTGCACAAAACTGGAAGGAGAAGCAATCAGTTAAGTGACTGAAATAGGAACAAACCTGTCTCTTTTAGCTAGAATAATGAGCTGAATTTAACAAGACTAAATGCAAAGGAGAATATATATATATATATATATATATATACACACACACACACACACACACACACACACACACACACTAGAGGGGCCCAGTGCACAAATTCGTACATGGGTGGGGTCTGGCCAGCCTGCCCTGATCAGGGTGGGGGAGCCAATTGGGGCCAGGCCAGCTTGGGGTAGGGGCTGTGGAGGTTGGCCGCCAGCCCCTCCCCCAATCAGGGGGCAAGGGGGCTGACTGGGGCTGGACCAGCTGGAGGAGTGACCATGGGAGGTTGGCCAGCCCCATCCCCAATCGGGGGGAGGGGAGCCCAATTGGGGCCGGCCAGGTGGAGGGTCCTCAGGAGGTTGGCCAGCCAGCCCTGCCCCCAGTGGGCCAGTTGGCCGGCCGCAGTGTGCATCATAGTGACCAGACGTTCCGGTTGTTTCAGTCATTCCAGTCGCTTGGCTTTTATCATATATAAATATATATATAATAAAAGCCTGAGTGACCATTATGGCGGAACGACCAGAACGACCAGAACAACTGGTCACTATGATGCACACTGACTAGCAGGGGGCAGACGCTCAATGCAGGAGCTGCCCCCTGGTGGTCAGTGGGCTCCCACAGGGGAAGTGCCGCTCAGCTAGAAGCCGGGCTCATGGCTGGCGAGCGCAGTGGCAGTGGCGGGAGCCTCTCCCGCCTCTGTGGCAGTGCTAAGGAGCAGCAAGCTGAGTGGTAAGGAGTGAGGGGTCCTGAACTGCAAGAGGGATGTCCAACTGCCAGCTTAGGCCCACTCCCCAAGGGAGCAGGGAGGGGGCCTAAGCTGGCAGGCAGACATCCCCCAAGGGGTCCTAGACTGCGAGAGGGCACAGGCCAGGCTGAGGGAACTCCCACTCCAGCACATGAATTTCTTGCACCGGGCTTCTAGTGTGTGTGTGTGTGTGTGTGTGTGTGTATAGTATTCAAGGTAGCACATGTTATTAATAAATAATAGATATGTATTAATATAGATGAATTTATGTGAGCTTTATCAGTTATTCACCAAAATAATCTACAGTTCATTTATATTAATAAATCTACTTGGGAGTCTCCGTATTTGCTATGGGGAAGGTAACCCATCTAATAATTGGTAATTACTATTCTATTAAGTTAAAAAGTTTCCCCAGAATTACTTTTGACCATATGTCAACTTTTTAATTTTAGTTTTAATGCTATACGAAAGAAATATGTAGTGTGCTAGTTCAAAGAATTTCTTTAGATAGGGATTTTTATGTGAAAACATAATTGCTACATAATCAGTTTCAGACTGAATATAAGCAAAGAGGATTTTTATGAAGATTATTAGATTTTTAACTGCCATTCAGCTAAATAGGTGAGTAGTTTATTTCCCAGAGAAGGTCTTAATTTCTTGGTAGTTTATACGAAAATTGCTGAAGCACTGTATCATGCATGAATGCCAGTGATATCCTAGAAGGAGGTTGTGAACTATGTCACTAAAAAAGAATCTGTCCACAGCCATGTTTGAAATAATATTAGAATAATATTTCTTGGTTATTTATAATGCTTTTAAGGTAATTATTCCCTAATTTATTATTCATTTCTGTTCTCACTTCTTTCTGACCTTTTAAAAAACCCATCCTTTTTTTTTAATCTAGGAAAAACTTTCTTCTGCTGATTTGAATATCAAATGCATATGACAAATACACCTCTGTACTCTGCCTACTCATTCCTCTCCACTCCCCCAATCCCTGGCAATCACTAATCTTTTTACTGTCTTCATAGCTTTGCCTTCTTCAGAATGTCAGGTAGTTGGAATAATTCGTATGCAGCTTATTTTAGATTGCCTTCTTTTACTGAGTAATATGCATTTAAGGTTCTTCCATGCATTTTCATGGCATGGTAGCTCATTTCTTTTTAATGCTGAATAACCTGGGACAATTGATAAAATGTGAAAGTACAGGAAGGCAGAGAAGAACTTTGCTATTTTAAATGTTACAGATAAAAATCCACATTGAAGAAAGCTACTGCTAAAAAAGTATGATCTTTAATTACATAAGTTATTATTTTCCTCCTAGCTCTAAGCTTAGTAGGTGTTAGTGGAAACTTACCAAAGTACACAATATCTATTTACTCATCATGTTTTTCCTATGGAATTGAACGAGTCAACCCTTTGAAGATATTGTCAAACTGTCCTTGACTGTATTATGTCTTAGAGAAATGTCTTGATATTTTGGCATGTTGATGGCCTGCTGCCACAGCACCTGGTAGTAAAATTATTTCTTGCCTGTTTTATATTTCATTAGTTGTATCAATAATAACTTCAGTATTAGCAGTTGTCTTTAAAACTGGTATTTTAGAGAAGTCCTCTCAATCAATTTATTTTACAAGGAGATGTATTTCTCCAAGAACTCAATCAAAGAACTAATAGCTAACAACTAATACACTCACCAAAATGATAGACATAATTGTTGGTACTTTTATCTCTTTTTAATTATTCAATTAGTCTGTAGCTTAACTGAAAAGAATATAAAATTTTATAATTATATGAATATGAGATTTCTTTAAAAGTACTCAGGAGAATGGAGGTCTAACTGCACTAACCAAAATGACGGAAATAACCATAAATTCAGTCATACTCATCAAGGCTTATTTCAGAACAGTTTGCCCTCATGAACTGTTATTGCCTCTACTTCAAGTGCATGAGGGCTTTCTTCATATATCTGGATATATTTCAATTCCATACAATTTTAATTAAATGAAGCAGTGCATAAAAAGAGCCACCTCTTGGTCTTCTTTAAAGATATATTGTTTTACATGGTTGCTTACATAAAATGTGAAAAGAGAGAAATGACTTAAAGATGGCATTGTTAAGCAAAAAGAAGAACTTATAGATTTGGAAAATCCCCAGCCTATCCATATTTCAAACAATGAGGACACTAAGGGTATTGGCAAGTGATCATTGGAAACGGAGATTGCTATGGGTCAGCCAGATAAACAGAATCTAGGAATTATTGTTCAAGACAATGGAAGAACACCAGCAAAGGTGATTCAAAGGTCACCAGGGATGCCACTGCCATCACAGGTGCAGAGTGCGTGGGCCTTGAAGCATGGATGCCTCCACCTGAGTTATAAAGGACAGGGATGCCTGGCAGAGTTCCAGATGTGGTACCACAGGAAGCAGAGGTAGGGCCCCAGTAGAGAGCAACACTGGGGTTGCCCCTCTAATTCATGAGGGTGAGTTGGTCCTGGAAGTTAGAGCATTATACCCAAGAGGATTATTCTCAAGCCTCAAGGTCTAATGGAATTTGTTTACTAGCTTTGGAACTTCTTTGGTAGATGTTATTCCTTTCTTCTTTCCTCCCTTTTGGTATGGGAATGTCTATCCTAATCCTGTTCGAAGGATTTTGGAAGCACAAAACATATATGGTTTCACAGGTTCACACTTAGAGAAGAGTTTGTCTCATCATGACTCATACTTTGAGTGTCACCCATATCTGCTTTAGATGACATTTACCTAAGACTTTAGACTTAGGCTTTAAAGTTAATGCTGAAATGAGGTTATTATAGGGATGGAATGAATGCATCTTTTATACAAAAAGGACTGAATTTTGGAAGGCCTGGGTGGAATGCTGTGCAATCAGTTTTGCCCCAAAATTCATATTTTGAAACCTAATATGAAATGTGATGGTATTTAGAGATGGGACTTTGGGATATGATTAGGACATGAATAGAATTGGTGCCTTTATAAGACAGACCCCAGAGAGCTCCCACCATCCTAGAACATGGTGAGAGGATGTATATCTATTATGTCCTGATCAAAACCATTGATAAGGAGCTAAACCTGCTGCTAACAGCCACTTGATCAAGCTTTCAAATGACTAAAAATCAAACCAACAGTACTTGACTTCAACCTCATGATAGATCCTGAGCCAGAAACACTGGTATGGGATTTCTGATTCTTGGAAACCATTAAATAATAAGTGTTTATTGTTTTAAGCTATTAATTTTGGGTTTAAAATATTATACAGAATAGATAACTAATAAAATAGTTATTATGAAGCAAATAAAACACATTTTTAAGACCTGGCAGGGTAGAATCCTCAAATAGAATTATAGTATAAGTTTGACATAGCATAATTCTTAAATACTAATTCTGTAGTAGTAGAAATCTTAAATGCCAGGATATTTTTATACTCCTGTATAGATGCGGCCAATGTTAGGGTTCTGGAAATTCTCTCAGGCTGGTTCTAAAGAAGTGACACAGTTTATGTATTGCTAGATTATTTGTCCAAAGCTAATCCCCAACAAGCTTGATTTTAGATGAGAAGTTGGTCTCTTGCAAAGCCCCGTGGAAAATGGCTAAAACCCAGGGCTTAAGGCAATTGATTCTCAGTCAATCATAATCCTTACACTCCAGCCTTTGATCATACCAGGGAAGCGCTGTTGTTTTATCAGAATAAATGCTGATGTAGTCAATTCTGACCCTGACTTGCCACATTATAAACCGGAATTGCACATCTTTGGCCTCCCTCCGACTATAAAAAGACAATTGTTCCTTACAACTCAGCTGGCAGGATGGGAGTGAAACCCAGGCTCTGCCATGGTTTGCATTCTAGACTCTGATAAAGGCAAGTAGGCTAGGGAGGCCTGCTACTTTCCTAAGGATGCAGTTTAGAAGCTTAGTTGCCAATTAGTTCGCTGTCATTTGTGTGCTTTGGGAATGTTTTATTACAGCTACCCAGTGATTATTTTTCCTTTTCTTACAGTTCTTTGCCAGGACTTTCACCATATTCAAGCATACATTGGTATTCAGCCAAAGATTTAAGATGTTCCTGATGCCAGTTTCTGGAGGTTTTTGTCTCTGTATAGCTCCACAATATTTTAGACAATATTGACTGATGCTCTCTTTCGGAAAGTGGGGCAAATTAATACTCTATACTTTCTCATATCTTTTCTCAGCTCATGTGTTCTTATATTCTGTTATTCTGCTCTGCATATTCTAGCCATCTTGTCCTTCCTCCAACTCAAATGTGTTCTACTTTATTTGGCTTTATATTCTTGTGATATAGCATGGAAATTGTCTCATGTAGCTGGGTTAAAGGCAGAGTTCACTTTTTCATTCCTCTATTTGTCGTTTTATGCTATCTGTTGTTCAAAATATGAAAACAGTATTTCATATATTTTCCCCAACATTTGCATCATGGAGGTGCTGAAAGGAGAAGAGAGAAAGAAAGAAATTAAAAACCTATTTGAAAAAATAATGATGGGAAACTTCCCCCACCTGGTAAGGGAAACAGACATACAAGTCCAGGAAGTACAGAGCATCCCAAACAAGATAAACCCAAAAAGGCCTGGCACACAAAGACACATCATAATTAAGAGGCCAAAGGTTAAAGACAAATAGAGAATTTTAAAAGAAGCAAGAAAAAAACAGTTAGTTACCTAGAAGGGAGTTCCCATAAAACTGTCAGCTGATTTCTCAACAGAAACATTTCAGGCTGGAAGAGACTGGCATAAGATATTCAAAGTAACAAAAAGCAAGGAACTGCTATCAAAATTACTCTAACCAGCAAAGCTACAGAATAAAGGTGGGTGGAGGAGATTTGACTGGGAAAGGGATATTGACAATATTGTTTATCTTGATTGTTGGTACTAAAATGTATATTTGTCAAAACTCATGAAACTAAAACTGGTTCTTGTATGTAAATTATAATTTAATGAAGTTTATTAAAGTAGGAAAAGACAACATAGGACCTACATATGCCCTGCCAATTGTTTCTATTAGAAGACATACGTTCAGTTTATTTTCATGAAAAGTATAAAGTAGAGCAAAACAGAAAATAATATATAAAAGAAAAATTTATATTTATAGAGGTTAAATATCTTACCCTCAGCAATATTTTTAAGAGCTCACTATTTTAATCTCCATTTCTGAACATTTTAATTTTTATTCCAGTTATTCCAAGAGAACAAATCATAGGTCCATACCTTCTTGAACACTCTCTTTACTTACAAGATTGTTGAGTACTAAATCAGAAAAAATAAGTTTAGTTGTTCATGAATTGTCCTTATTTTTGGCCTTGGTGTTTCAGATATTTTACAAAAGAATTTACTTTGTAGGTCAAACTATGACCTAAAGTGTAATAATTATGGCTAATATTTATTTAGTCCTTACTCAATCCCAAGAACTGTGACTTACATGTTTTAAGTCATTTAGCAACCAAAGTATTTAAAAACAGTACAGTCACAATGTAAAAATTCAGCTACACTACAGCACTAAGCTTTAAGAAAAGACTTTGGAAAACATACAAAATTAATATTGTTATCTGGTTCTCTCTAGCAGAATTCCATGACTTTAAGAGAAATGAATGTTTCTATTATTAAACATGTGTGAATTTATCCTTTATTATTAGATCATATTAATATAAAAGAAGTAAACCTGTGCTCTCGTTTAATGCATATATTTTATTAACCTTTAAAATAATATCTAGCCCTGGCCAGTGTGACTCAGTGGTTAGAGTGTTGGCCCATGCACCAAAGGCTTGCGGGGTTGATTCCCAGTCAAGGGCATGTACCTGGGCTGCAGGCTCCACCCGGGCCTGCTGGAGACACAATTGATGTGTCTCTCTCACATTAATGTTTCTCTCTCACTCTCCCTCTAAAAATTAATGGAAAAAAATATTCTCGGGTGAGGATTAACAAAATCAATCAATCAATAATATCTAAAAGAAACAAAATCTGCCTGACCAGTGTGGCTCAGGGATTGAACATTGACCTATGAACCAGGAGGTCACGGTTCAATTCTTAGTTAGGGCACATGCCTGGGTTGTGGGCTTGATCCCCAGTATGGGGTGTGTAGGAAGCAGCTGATCAATGATTCTCATTGATATTTCTATTTCCTTCATGCTCTCAATTTTTAAATTTTAGACAATATTGACTGATACTCTCTTTTGGAAAGTGGGCAAATTAATACTCTATACTTTCTCATATCCTCTCTGAAATCAATAAAAAATATATTTTTTAAAAAGAAACAAAATCTAAAAAATTCACATATTTTCAAATAAAGATTCTCTATCACAAGAAATACAGTATTCTAACCTGATCCTTTAGTTTAAGTAACAATGATTATGAAAAACATTAAGAAGTTGAAATCATTTTTTAAAATCAATTTTTAAATTTTAGACAATATTGACTGATGCTCTCTTTTGGAAAGTGGGCAAATGAATACTCTATACTTTCTCATATCTTTTCTCAGCTCATGTGTTCTTATATTAAAAAGGAAACATTTATTGATTTGCACATTTGTTTTTTTAAACACCTCTCTTGCCTCTTAAAATGAAGAAAATTTCATAGTGATCAGTTAAAATGTAATTTCTAAATCAAAGTACAACAAATCCTAATACTCATAGCATATGAGTGGTTTTATAGATGAATACCTAATAATTAGTTAATCCCTTGGTCTCAGGGAATTATCTTAATGCTTCAATTAATTCTACATTTATTATTCCTGTTATTTGCAGTAACTGAAGTGTTTCCCACTTATGTAGGTTAAAACTGTTTCAGAATGAGTAAATAACTAGGTCATCATAAGAAGATACTTATTCAAGAATGTCAGTTTATATATTCAAATTGTGTGGATTTATCTGGATTGCAAAATGATTATTTGCTTTATAAAAAGGTTTGCCAGATTTCTTTCAAAACAAATTGCCCTAGGACACTTAAAATTTGTTGATTCTACAATATAGCAAGTTTACATTGACACTCTAATAACCACAGTACAATTTAAAGAGCACACTGAAGTATACAAGCACTTTTTTTCCACATCTCATGCATCTCTCAACTACATCATTATGTCAATATTATTACAACTCTTGTTTTATATATGAGGAAACCGATACGCAAAAAGATTAAATAAAACCAAGTCAAGCAGTTAAATCATCCTTAAATCTTGTATCATCACCAAAACTCTTTGCTAATTGAAGTCCTCATTCTTAGATGACCTAAGTTGTTCTCTTGACACTTGAATTGTTAGCTTACGGTTTTTTTTAAATTTGGAGATTAGTCTCAATCTATGAACTGAAAAACTAGTTTCTTAGTAAACAAATGTGGAAAGTTACAGTTAATTTGTACAAGCACAAAGGAGTTCTGGTAGGTCTTCTTTTGGTATTAAAATAGTGATACCTGTCTCATGGGTTGTCAGGGTAGGGTAACAAAGGGAGGATGAGAGGTGCTCGATTTATATTCACAAATAAAAAACACACTATTCTTTCAGCAACAGTGTTCTTAGTGCTTTATATTTTATATGCATTGGGATTTTCACATCTGTGTATTACTTTGCTTGATCCTCACATTAGACCTGTGATGTCACTAAAGCATATATGCAATTTTATGGAAAAGAAAGCGGGTAGGGTGGGAAGTAAAATGACTCACTCACCTATGACCAAAACAGCTACAAAGGTATTTGTTGGGATTAAAAGGCAAAAGACCCTGTTTTGACAAGCTGAATTTAAAACTTAATTTGGACTATAAGTCAAAGAATAGTCAACAACTCCTGAACAACAATTTTGGGAAATGACTATACTACTTATCAAATGATACTGAAATAGAAAAGTGGACAAATGAAAAAGTATAGAGTTGACAAACTAACACAAGTACAGAAATTTATGTCTATAAGAGCTAAATAATATTTATTTTTTTAAAGTATCACAAACTAATTTTAAAAGAGTGGGCCATTTAATAATTGGTACTGAAGTAACTATTGTATATAGAAAAGAAAACCTCAAATTACAAAATATCAACTTCACATGAATATTACATTTAAATTGGAAAGGGAAAAGTATTTTTTAAGAAAAGCTCTGTGATTTGAGGAATGAGGGAGATTTCTTAAACAAGACTTAATTCATGCAAGCCAAAGAGAAAGATTAATAGACTCAACTGTGTAGAAATTAGAGTTTATGCTAATCAAAAGGCATTATAAAATGAAAAAAATAAGGTGCAGAAAGAATTTGTTTATAACACGTATTAATCCAAGTATTATTATCCAGAATATAAAAAGAAATACTGAAATTTAGATAGAAAAGAGATATATAATTCATTTGGAAGAAAAGAATTAAAAGACATGGGCAGATATTTCCTAGAATAACAATAAACATGGAAATATGTTCAAGTCTTATCAGCAATCAGAAACGTGCAAATTAAAAATTACATCAAAGTATTATCATAGTATTTGGCTAACAATAAAAACCCCTTACCATCAGTTTTTGAAGATGATATAGATATTTATAATTTTTTATCAACTTATAGGCAATGCATAAGTTCATGAAATCTATTTTCCATTTACTTACTAACATTATAGATATACACTCCTTAAAATCCAGAAATTATATCCATACGTGTATACTCAAGATATACTCTTACACATATATGTCGGGAAACACAAGAATATTTGTAGCAGCTCTGCAATGGAAATCACCTGAAAACAGCAAAAGTATACTTTGCCAAGATAGTTATATATGGTGTACAATGAAAATGAATGATCTATAATTAAAGGTATCAACATATGACTAGAAAAATCCCAATACTGAACAACAGAATTCACAGAAGTATATGTACATAAGATACTATTTATGTAATTATGTAAAATATATTTTTATATATTTTGCATATATATATAATTTTTACATATTTACATAAATAGTGTGCATATGTGTGTGTATATATATATTATATAATATATATATATCTCCTATATAATAAAAGGCTAATATGCAAATCTACCAAATGGCGGAATGACCGGTCACTATGATGCGCACTGACCACCAGGGGGAAGATGCTCAACGCAGTTGGACATCCCCTGAGGGCTCCCAGACTGCTAAAGGGCACAGGCCGGGCTGAGGGAGAGAGAGAGAGAGAGAGAGAGAGAGAGAGAGAGAGAGAATATAAAAGTAGGTTTTGTGTTAGATGATTTTTCCAACTATAACTAAGTTCTGAACATGATTAAAGTAGGCCAGATTAAGTTATGATGTTTGGTATGTTAGGTATATAAATGCTTTTCAACTTATATTTTCAACTTACAATGGATTATCCAGACATAACCCCACTGTAAGTCAAAAAGCACTTATATATGATATAAGAGAGAGAGAGAGAAAGAGAGATCTCAGAGATATAGGGGATTTGGTTCCAACCACCACAATAAAACTAGTACACAGTAAAGCAAGTCATAATCATTTTGCTGGTTGAAACTCCTGGCTTCATTTTTAATAAACACATCTGTGAAGTTCAATAAAGTATTGCACAATAACACCAGGCATGCCTACATGATAATATATATGGCAAACTTTATAAGCAAACTTAGAGATTAAATAATACAATAGCATGATGTGGTTAGCTTTGAAGTACAGAGAAAGGGCTATATTGGGGGATAGGAACTGATTGATCTTCTAAAGTGCTAGAAATTCTGTTTCAAATATATGATGAACACTTGGGTGTGCAATTCTTACTATTTTTTAAGTATTCGTATGTGCATTACACTTATATTTTACAGTAAAACTACACTAATGGTCACTTTTTCAATCTGGATTTGGAAGAAATGATTGATTGTAACTTTAAACTAAAGTGATATGGTAGAGCAGAAAGAATGCCCAGGTTTGGAACTGCATTTCTAACTGCAAAGTCTGGAAAACAATACACTCTTGATTTAGTCCTCCAAAGCGAGGAATCAAGAACTTTAGGACTCTCAGCACAGAACGCCTCGGTCCAAACCTCTGCACTAAGAAATGACTATGCTCTGGGACGGCTTCTGGCTGCTTGAGGCCTTGTCCAAAGGATGACCCCGGCTCCTCCTTAAAATGCCTCCCTGAGAAATCTCCAGGCTGCCAGGAGCACTTACTGCTTGTTCAGCCCAAACCTGGTGCTCATCAGCTAGGCCCTGAACCCTCTCTTAAAACAGTTACTTTAGAAAGTTTGAAATTCTATATCCTTTCTCTGCCCTTTGAGCTGGAAAACTAGCACCACAAAATATTTCCTCGGAGACCTAAGCGCTTTCTCTTTGAAATGGCAGCGTTCAGGGAAATAGCTCCTTCCCTCTCCCAGTCCCTGTTGGAAATTAAGGGCCTCTCTTCCGGGGATGCATGCTTCAGCGTGCACCATTGCCTCCCGGTACAGAGATAGAAGGTTATTTTGTCTCTCAATAAACTCCAATGAACAGGTCCTGGTGGCCATAACACTCCTCAGTGCCTCTCGCTCAGTGCACCCCAGCATCAACAGTCTCCACACTTCTGTTTCGGCAAAATTAAGTTCAGTTCAAGTTAGGCTCTCTTCCCTGTTGTTACTATTATTGCTGAATAAACCTGTTCTTACCACTTTAGTGTCAGGCATTGTTTATCTTTCACAGAATAAGATGACAGAGCATAAGTGAGGCATTTACAAGAATGCCTGACCAATAGAAGATGCTTTTCTTTTTAAAGAAATATATTTTATTGATTTCAGAGAGGAAGGCAGAGAGAGATAGAAATATCAGTGATGAGGGATAATCATTGATCAGCTGCCTCCTGCATGCCCCACAGTGGGCATGTGCCTGCAACCAAGGCATGTGCCCTGACAGGGAATAGAACCATGACCTCCTGGTTCATAGGTCAATGCTCAACCACTGAGCAATGCCAGCCAGGCAAAGATTTTTTTTTAATAAAAACTTCTGTCATTTCTTTTCTCCTACGATCTCACACACAGGTTTCCTTGGAAGTGACTCCTTCTTAAGTCAATAGAACATACATAAACAAAGTAAAACACATTTAAATAGTATACCTACAGCCCCATAAAGCAACTGAAAACTACCAAGTATTACCAAAGTTAAAAGTGGAAACTTTACAGAGTCAAGCAAATACTTAAATATGTAACATTTATCAACATAAATCTGTGGTCATTAAACTTCAAGTCAAAGATTCCTTTGAATATTTAAAAGACTATATATGTATCCTTTCCTCATATGAACATAAAATTTTTCACATACTTTCATTGGGCTTAAGAAATCCTTATGGTCCATGATCTCCATATAAGAGCCTTTAGTTAAAATTGTTATTTATTAAAACCATGTCCCTTTACATTTAAAGGGACAGGAACAAAAAATCAAGAACAGCATTTCTTGCAAGATAAATTAATATTGACTGCATACTTAAAATATTATCACATACTTTAAGTATGAGTAATCAAGAGAAAGGGCAAATGGAGTTCATTAGAATACCTTTAAAACTGTGTATCTTTTTACTTCTCTTCTATAACAGTAATAACCAAGAGAAATAAAAATGCATGGAATAATTTACCATATTGCTTAGTATATTAGATGATTTTGTGTAAAAGGCTGATTAAATCTAATCAGTTATTAACAGAATCTAAAGCACTTTAATAAGGTTATATTTTGATGACCTCTTTTATTGTTGATAGTTATTCAAATACATATCCTACCAAAGGTTTGGTATATTTGATAATGTCATTACTAATCAATATGCAAACATAAGATATTAAGTGCAATCTATGACTGAGAAAACTCAGTGTCAGGCTAACGAAAATGGCATACTTAAATTGCCAACATTCTTTATACAGTTTCCATCTACAAGAGTCTGTTTAAATGTCAGAAAAATGATTTCTAACTATATTTTGCAACTTGATTATTTTCTTTTGAAACAGTACATTTTGGTTAATATTCTAGTAGACTATGTTTGAAAAATTACTTTTCTTTGAGGAAAGTAGTGGGGATACAAAAATGAATAAAATATAGTTGTTATAACAAGCTCACAGTCTGTTTTGGAAAACAGAAATATTTATGACATGCACAACTTCTGATTAAGTGAGGATTCCCTTTCTTGGTGGCTTTTGCATGTTCTCATACTTAGAAGATTACACACACACACACACACACAATATCATCTAGGAGAAAATTAGAAATACTCCAATAATCACAATTGCAAGACAATTGAAGACAAATAACCATGGCCCTGTAAATTGCGAAATTTGGGTTCAAATCTCAGACTTCAAAAGACAGTTAATAGGTACCTGTAAGATTTACAAAGAACTTGTAAAAGACATTCATTCCACAAATTATTCACTTATGCCTTGACAAATTGCAATAAAGTGCACCCTAGAAATAGTTTCCTTTGACTAAAGCACAAGATCTCCAGGCACATCAGCAAGCACAGAAACATGGGAATACAATTGCAATGGATAATGGTCCAGGTCCACCCCTAATGTTTGAAGCATCCAAAGCAAGAGAACAGAGATGGTAGCCACATACCATATCTTAATACTTAAAAATTAGAAATCAACTGAGAAAGTTTTAAATAAAATATCCATTTTTCTTCCTTTAAAATATATACCTTAGTAATAATCAAAACCAAAAACTGATTCAAAGTTAGCAAACTATCAAAGATGCTTAATTTTGCTCTTGTACATGAGTTGCTAGCAAAGCTGATATAAGAAACAAAATTAAGATGTATAAAACAAATGGTATACAATTATGCCCCAAAATTAGTTTGTGCTTTCATTTCAAAATAACCGCTAATTATGTCATTACAGTCATTATTTCCAAATAATGAGTTGGAATTTACAATGATTTAAAACACTAAAACTGAACTGTAATTGTTTTCAGTGTATAAATATTATTTATGCCTGTAACATTTTGCATGTAAAAATAAAAATCCAACCTAGCCTTAATTTCTACCTCTTGTATAAATTTTGCCTGAACACCTTACTTTGTAATCTCTCCCTTCTGTGAGATTCTCTAATTGGACAATTAATCAAACAGTTACTTGTGAACCAGGTTGTAATACAGCCTATATTATTTTAAACTTTCATTTAAGTTTTTACTATTTTTCACATAGATGTATTTTTCCAAACAATGTTGCTTTTCCACAGAGGTATCTATTCTTACTTTTAGCTTGAGGTTAAGGATTTTGCTCTTTGGCTACTCAGTGCATCCGAAGTCAACTCTTATATACACAGAGGATAATCAGTTAAGGTTGCTTAAACACTTGGAGTGCGGGAAACGAGTTAAGTAGGCTCGCGTGAATTGCGCGTACTCCGCGGGAGCCGTCTTTAACTCGGTTCATATAGATTTGCGGTGGAGTGCGGGAAACGTGTAAACTCGGGCCGATTGTAACTGCGTATTACCAAATATTTGTTTGTAATCCACCCTTTTGGTGGATGGAACAAAACCAAAAGACAGAGCCATCTTATATTTTGGCGGGAAATTCACCCGCAACCCAAGTGTTAAGAACATCTGCCATTGGTCAAAACTGAACATAGAATCATCAAAGTCTACTGATTCATGGCAGGCCTCCATATCTATAATAATAAAAGGTAATATGCTAATTAGACCAGACGTCCTTCTGGACGACCTTCCGGACAAAGCCGGGCTGTGAGGGAAGCCCGGGTCCTGGGTGCCTGCCGATGGCCAGATGGAAGCCCTGGTCCCAAGTGCCAGAGCGAAGCCGGTGCCGGCAGCTGGGGGAAGGAAGGCCTACTCTTGCACAAATTTCATTCATCGGGCCTCTAGCATATGTATGCATAAGTAATGCCAGCATGGTCTGCTTGTTCCTAGTACACAATCTGAAACCAGAGTCTTAAAAGAGTTCACAGTTTTATAAAACACGTAGACATTGTAACTATAGATCTACAAACAAGGTATTAAGTGAAGACAGAAAAGAGAAAATCGAATTCATCCTGGAAGTGGGGTCTGCCATAAAGTTTCCAGGAGGTGTTGCCACCTGGGTGAGTCAGAATGGGTAGGTAAGGAATGGAATGAAGAATGGGACCGGCCATTCCAAGCCTGCTCACAGCCTCCAACAAATAAACCCGCATGGCTGGGTATGAAGAGGGTTTTCTAACTCAGGATGTCTAACCAGGCACTAGAAACATAGTTATAAACTTATCACATATGTTGGTCTGAATTATTCTGTAGGCTATGCCAACATTATATTGTCAAGTACGAATGAATGACTTTGAAGAATTGGCAGTAGCAAGAAGAAAGAGCAAGACACTAATACCTAATGGGGAAAAAAATTAAAATTAGTACAAGAGAAAATATGCCCTATTGTCCAATAAGTGCTTTCACCAAAAGTGGATTTTAAAATAAAGCGTTCAGGTTTTTATGTTGACAACACCTACTTTACAGAAAAGAAGGAAAAAAATTTTGAAACCAAAACTAATTCAGAGTTCACAGTCTACGGAGTATAATTCAAACATGAAATATTAGCATAAAACCTGAAGCCAGCAGAGTGCAGAGTGCCTTCCCACATACAGTTTTTCAAACATTACACAGACAACTAACAGGCTGACATTTGCATTTTTTCCTGAGTATAAAAAATAGTGGATTAATCTGCAGTGGACATATTCAGAATTTCATTACTAAGAAAGGCCAAAACATGAAGTCAGCTTCTAAAATCGGAGGTGCAAATACAGAGTGAAAAGACCTGGGACAACAAGGTGTGTTTTTAAGGCTGGGTTTCTATGGCTGGGCTTGCAGAGGCAAAATAAGGAAACACAATTGGATTCCTATTGTAAAAGAAAGATGTACTTTGCCTGGGCTTTTAATGTGCTGATAATTCTATAATTAGGGATTAGTTTGGAAATGTCAGGAAACCACTGTGTAGTTTCTGAAAGTGCAATATAAACTCAGGGAAACACAAAAAATATAAGATTTTGTACATGTCTAGGGATTTTGATCCTTTGTGGCTATGCAATTGATATAAAATGCTTTCAGTGCACAGCTCTATGAAATTCAAAAACCAAGGGGGCATGAGCAATAATTTACAAAATATGGAATTGAATAGGTGATATAAAAGGCAATGCATGACTTTGCTACATAAGCAGTTGTTTTGTGTAAATCTTATTTGGGGAAATAAATTAAAATGGAGAAAATACAATAAAAGAGGGGAAGTATTATTTGGATTCAATGGCACTATTATTTTAATCTGGTTGTTTATTTTTCAAAAAATAATCCAGCCCTGACCGGTTGGGCTCAGTGGATAGAGCGTAGGCCTGCGGACTGAACGGTCCCAGGTTCAATTCCGGTCAAGGGCATGTACCTTGGTTGCGGCCACATACCCAGTAGGAGGTGTGCAGGAAGCATCTGATCGATGTTTCTCTCTCATCAATGTTTCTGACTCTCTATCCCTCTCCCTTCCTCTCTGTAAAAAATCAATAAAATATATTTTTTAAAAAATCCAGGTTATATTTTAATAACTCAACTGGTTTTTAAATTTCAAAACTGTAAAATATTTAAATATTTCCTCAAAGATGATGTGCACTCTTTAAGCTGTGCTTCTCTATTCAACCAATTCTGTAACATTTATTAAGTGCCTATTGTGTGCAAAGGCATGAAAGGAAGGCAGGATTCCTGCCTTCAAGAAGCCAAGATACTCATTATCACAGATACATATGCAAAACAGAGTGTGAAACCAGAGATAAATGAGCAATGAGAACACAGAATAAAAAGTCACTGATGCTCAAGGAAATGAAACTCCTTAGAAAAAATGATTTGAGCTGAGCCTCAGAGATTTGGGAAGGCGTTTCACAGGGCATAGGGGGAGTCAGAGAAGCTTATTACATGGGGGACAAGTTTGAACAAATGGTAAAAGTGGAAAGTGCTGTTTTTATTCTAGGCCCCCTGAGTGATTTTTGAGGACTGAAATATGTTTGGGAAATTATGAGATGTAAGAAGAGTTTTGATTTGACAAAGATCCCAGAGATCAGAGTAACATTATAAGGAATTTAGACTATACTTTGCTGGCAATAGATATCCATCAAAAATTGCTAATGAGGAACTAATTTGGTCAGAGTTTTTCTTTAGGGGCATTCCATTGTGCAATATGTGGAGTCTGGATGATGCATAGAATAAAGCTCCCTAACTGAGCAGAGTTGTAGGAAAAGGCACTAATTATATTAATTACCAATATTTTGCAATTGACTAAATGATACTGAATCTAGGTGAAAAAATAATCACCAAGAAAAGTTCTTAAAGAATGTTACACTAATACTAGAGGCCCAGTGCACAAAATTTGTGCATGGGGGGTTCCCCTCAGCCTCGTCTGCACCCTCTCCAATCTGGGACCCCTTGGGGGTGTCCGACTGCTGGTTTAGGCCCAATCATGGAGATCGGACCTAAACCGGCAGTCGGACATCACTCTCACAATCCAGGACCGTTGGCTCCTAACCACTCACCTGCCTGCCTGCCTGATCGCCCCTAACAGCCTCTGCCTGCCAGCCTGATTGCCCCTAACTGCCTCCCCCACCCCCTGCTGGCCTGATCACCTCTGCCTGCCAGCCTGATTGCCCCTAACTGTCCCCCCCCCCCCGCTGGCCTGGTCACACTATCTGCCCCCCTGCTGGCCTGGTCGCCCCACACAGTCTGCTGTTCGGTCATTTGATCGCCCCTCACTGCCCCCACTGCTGGCCTGGTTGCCCCATGCAGCCTGCTGTTCTGTCATTGCATGAGGGCATCCCAACAATTTGCATATTCCTCTATTATTAGTATAGATTACAATGGTGAACCCTATGAAATTATTGCTATTTAACTGTTTTTTACTTACAAAAATGACAATTGCATGAAGTCCAGTTGAATCTAAACCATAATGACTTTGTTACTATAAAATTAATTCATTTATCAAGGAGTCTGATCCCTCTTTCCAACAAAATACACCTAGCTTTTATTTTTGGAGAAACATTTTTACTTTTGAATATAATAGAGAAAGTAAAAAAAGGCAAAGGGAAAAAAATGAGAGATGTCAGGTTTCTGCAACATGGCATACTGAGGTAATAGAACTCCTCTGCCCTCTATTACTAACACTGAAATGCTGAATAAAATCAAATTATTGGAGAACATTAAATTTATAGACGGGCTATAAATAAAGAAAGAAAACTCTCCAGGTGCCAGAAATGAAGGAAACTTGGGACAGTGTATGCAGTTCCCAGGTGACAGGCTGGTGATTCAGTGCTGGGACCCAGCTCCGGGTCCATGCAGGGCTCCGACTGAGGAAAGAGGCTGCTGAACAGAGTGGAACCTGGTGCTCCCTCTCTATGTACCCCCACAGTCAGAACTCCACCCACCTGTGACGGAAGCCAAGATGAAGTTTGTATCTGCCCCAGTTTTAGATAACATTTTCAAAATTAATGTAATAAAAACAAATATTGTACTTCATGAAGGTGTAACAACATTCAATTTACAAACCAAGAACTCAATTTCTAAAAATTGGTATTCTGGTGGCCCAGCAGAGGCAAAAATGTCATAAAAAGCACAATGAGGAAATGGCAAATATAATGACAGCAAAATTGACATTGTGTCCACTGCTATTATGTTAAATATATTATTCTTGTGACCTAACAATTCTAGGAAGTCTTATTATTATACATTTTACAAAGGAGGATACTGAGGCATAGCAAGGTTAAACTATATGGATTAAGTTATACTGCTAGAAAGCAGATTGGATCAAATTGGGCACTCTATGCTCTTATCAACCTCCCAAAGATGTTTCTTCAATGAAAATATGACAATTAAAATTAACAGTGAAAAACAATTTCTGTAAGTGATAAACCATCTTAATCTAAGTGAAAATACAAATCACAAGTGGGGATGAAGTTGGCAATGTAGCAGCATAAAAAATTAACACCCAGAAATCTATAGCTTTTTTATACACCAAAAATGAACTCACAGAAAGAGAAACTAAATAAACAATCCCATTTACCATTGCAACAAAAAAATTAAGATACTTAGGAATAAATTTAACCAAGGAGGTAAAGGACTTGTACTCAGAAAATTACAGGATGCTGAAAAAAGAGATAGAGGAAGACATAAACAAATGGAAGAATATACTGTGTTCATGGATTGGTAGACTCAACATCATTAAAATGTTCATTCTACCCAAAGCAATCTATAGATTCAATGCAATCCCCATTAAAATACCAACAGCATGTTTCAAAGACCTAGAACAAACCATCAAAAATTCATCTGGAATAAAAAAAGACTGCAAATAGCTGCAGCAATCTTGAGAAAGAAAAATAAAGTTGGAGGGATCACAATACCAGGTATCAAGCTATACAGACATATAGACCAATGGAACAGAACAGAGAACCCAGAAATCAACCCAAGCCATTATGTTCAATTAATATTTGACAAAGGAGGCAAGAGCATACTAGTACAATGGAGTCAAGACAGTCTCTTCAATAAATGGTGTTGGGAAAATTGAACAGATACATGCAAAAAAATGAAACTAGACCATCTACTTACACATTACACAAAAATAAACTCAAAATGGATAAAGGACTTACACATAAGACAGGAAACCATAAAAATCTTAGAAGAAGCCATAGGCAGCAAAATAGCAGACATTTGTGGTAGCAATATCTTTACTGATAGAGCTCCTAAGGCAATGAAAACTAAGGAGAACATAAACAAATGGGACTACATCAAAACAAAAAGTTTCTGCACAGCAAAAGAAACCATCAACAAAATAACAAGAAAGCCCACTGCATGGGAGAACGTATTTGCCAATGTTATCTCCGATAAGGGTTTAATCTCCAAAATTTATAGATAACTCATACAACTTAACAAAAAGAAGATACACAATCCAATAAAAAATGGGCAAAGGACCTAAATAAACACTTTTCAAAAGAGGACATACAGAAGGCCAAGAGACATGAAAACATGCTCAAAGTCCCTAATCATCCGAGTGATGCACAGCAAAGCAACAATGAGGTACCATCTCACACCTGTCAGAACAGCTATCATCAACAAATCAACAAATGACAAGTGCTGGAGAGGATGCAGAGAAAAAGGAACCCTCTTGCATTGCTGATGGGAATGCAGACTGGTGCAACCACTGTGGAAAACAGTATGGCGCTTCCTCAAAAAATTAAAAATGGAACTTCCATTTGACCCAGTAATCCCACTTCTAGGAATATATCCCAAGAAACTAGAAACACTAATCATAAAGGACATATGCACCCCTATGTTCATGGAAGCACAATTTACAATAGCTAAGATTTGGAAACAGCCTAAGTGCCCCTCAGCAGATGAGTGGATTAGAAAACTGTGGTACATCTACACAATGGAATACTAGGCTGCTGTAAAAAAGAAGAAATTCTTACTATTTGCAACAGCATGGATGGACCTGGAAAGCATTATGCTAAGTGAAATAAGCCAGTGAGAGAAAGATAAATATCACATGATCTCACTCCTTTGTGGAATATAATGAACAACATAAACTGATGAACAAAAGTAGAACCAGAGTCATAGAATCATCAAACAGACTGTCCAACCTATGAGGGAAGGCAGGGGGTGAGGGGGTAAGAGATCAACCAAAGGACTTGTATGCATGCATATGAGCATAAGCAGTGGACACAGATAGTAGGCAGGTAAGGGCATGTGCTGGAGGGTGGGGGTGGCCGGGGAGAGGTTATAGGGGAAAAAGGAGACTTATGTAATACTTCAAAAAATAAAAAAAGTGGGGAAAGATATTATAAATTCATACAATTGGCAAAACCTCAGTTAAATCCAACTCTATCTGCTTAACACTTGTGCTTCTTCAGTCAAATATAATTGAAGACAAAAATCACAATTTATGTGACTAACCTCAATTAAATTAGTTGTTGCTAACTTTAGGTGGACCCTTAGTGCTATCAGTCAATCTTACTGATCTCCCATCTATACTAATCTACACTAATAAAAGACAAACATGCAAATTGACTGTACCTTTGCTACGCCTTAAGCCACACCCACCAGCCAATCAGAGCAACTACATGCAAATTAACCCAACCAAGATGGCGGCCTGCAGCCACAGAGCTGGAGCAAGCAGGAGGCTTGGTTGCTCCAGTGATGGAGGAAGCCAAGCTTCCCGCCTGCCTCGGCCGGCTCTGAGCTCCACTCAAGGCAACAAAGTTTAAATTATAGAAGATCAATAAACCCCAGATACCTGCTTTCAGCAGGCCATGGCCACGGGGCTGGAGCGAGCAGGAGGCTTGGGTTGCCCCTGGCGATGGAGGAAGCCAAGCTTCCCACCCGTCCTGGCCAACTCTGAGCTCCACTCAAGGCTACAAAGTTTCAATTATAGAAGGTAAATAAATCCCAGAATAAAAAAAAAAAAAAGAAAAAAAGGAGAGTCTGGGAGCTTCCATTGCCGGGGGGCTTGGCCAGCCTGAAAACAGCCCTCAACCCCTCACCCAGACTGGCCAGGCACCCCAGTGTGGACCCCCCACCCTAAAGGGGGTGTGGCCAGCCTGAAAACAGCCAGCAGCCCCTCACTCAGGCTGGCCAAACCTCCATGGGGTGAGGGTCCCCACTGGGGGGTCTTGACCAGCCTTCAAACAGCCAGCCATCAGCCCCCGACCAAGGCTGGCCAGGCACCCAGTGGGGACCCCCACCCTGAAGGGGGTGTGACTAGCTGCAAACACCCATCAGCCCCTCACTCAGGCTGTCCAGGCACCCCAGTGGGGACACCAACCCTGAAGGGGGTGTGACCACCCTGCAAACAGCCATCAGCCCCTCACTCAGGCTGTCCAGGCACCCCAGTGGGACCCCCACCCTGATCCGGGACACCCTTCAGGGCAAACCAGCCGGCCCCCACCCGTGCACCAGGCCTCTATCCTATATAATAAAAGGGTAATATGCAAATGACCCTAACAGCAGAAAGACTGGGAATGACTGGTCACTATGACACACACTGACCACCAGGGGGCAGATGCTCAATGCAGGAGCTGTCCCCTGGTGGTCAGTGTGCTCCCACAGCGGGAGCTCTGCTCAGACACAAGCCAGGCTGACGGTTACCAGTACAGCGGTGGTGGTGGGAGCCTCAGCAGCGCTAAGGATGTCTGACTGCAGTTTAGGCCTGCTCCGCACTGGCAAATGGACATCCCCTGAGGGCTGCCAGGCTGCCAGAGGGATGTCTGACTGCCAGCTTGGGCCCAATCCCCCAGGGAGTGGGCCTAAGCCAGCAGGTGGACATCCTCTGAGGGGTCCCAGACTGCAAGAGTGCATAGGCCGGCTGAGGGACCCCCCCGAGTGCACAAATTTTTGTGCACTGGGCCTCTAGTAAAAGAGTTATATGCTAATTAGAATGGACAGCCGAATGCCATTTTGGATGACCTTCTGGAACGACCAGTGGGGTTGGGGGGCAGGGCCAGTGAGCCTGCTCCGCCAGGCCAGCCATGGTGGTTCCAGTCCAGCCCCGTGGGCCCTTCCACAGAGGCAGTGCTCGGAGAGGCTGTGGTACTGCGCTCCTGGAGCCTCCGCAGAGGCTGGACAGGGTGCAACCACCATGTCTCAACCTCCTCCAGCCCCTCCTCCAGCTGGCCTGGCCCCAGATTGCCACTCCCACCCAACCAGTGTGTGGGGGGCGGGGCCAGTGCTAAAACCAGCGAGCCAGGCTTCTGGTTGAGCCACACTCCCCCCTCCCCCCTGCTCAGCCAGAAGCCGGGCTCATGGCTGGCAAGCACAGTGGAGTTGGTGTGAGCCTCTCCCACCTCCACAGCAGGCGGGCAGTAAGGAGCAAGTGATCCTGGACTGTGAGAGCCCCGGAATGCGAGTGGGATGTCTGAGTTCTAGTTTAAGCCCCATCCCTGGGGGGTCCTGGACTGTGAGAGGGCACAGGCAGGGCTAAGGGCCGCCCCCTCCAGTGCACAAAATTTGTGCACCAGGCCTCTAGTATTTAAATAACTTTCTCATACTGGGAAATCAGATAAACTTCTTCCTCTGTCAAAATTTCTAATCTCTCCTCTGAACTCAATGGAATTTTTATCTTCAAAATTCTCAAATTATAACTTGAGTTCCTCTTTTTCATAGAAAATAGACAATCTCGAGAATATCCAAATGATCCCACCAACATTTTTCCTGAATTAGGACTACATATTTGATAATAATAGTGAATGTTAGATTTCTGGTAGTATTATAATTTATTAAACTTATGTGGAAAATCGCCTTTGTTCTTTTTTTAGAAAATATATTTTTATCTATTTCAGGGAGGAAGGAATAGGGAGAGAGAGATAGAAACATCAATGATGCAAGAGAATCATTGATTGGCTGCCTCCAGCACACCCCCTACTGGGGATCAAGCCTGCAACCTGGGCATGTGCCCTTGACCGAAATCGAATCCGGGAGCCTTCAGTCCACAGGCTGAGGGTCTATCCACTGAGCCAAACCAGATAGGGCAGCCTTTGTTCTTAAGAGAATTAACTTTAAAATAGTTCAGAAAAAAAAAAAGATATTTAAATCCACTATGGTAAAATGTTCACAAAATATCAGTGATAATCTATTATTTTTACAGATTTCATATAAATTTGAAAATTTTAAAAATAAAAACTGGAATAAAATAAAACTAAAAAATATGAGATTTAATTTTAGCTCATTTCTTTAATAAAAACATTTGAAATATGCCCAAAGTAAGGCAATATCAGGTGGGTTTTCACCTCAATCACCACCACCAATATGTGTGAATATAGAAATATTTCTTTTCTCAGGCCACTACCCAGAGATCTTTGGTTGACCTTCACAGAACACATTTTCTTTTTTAAAAAATTTTTAATATGTATTTTTATTGATTTTAGAGAGGAAGGGAGAGAGAGAGAGAGAGAGAGATAGAAACATCAATGATGAGAGAATCATTGATCGGCTGCCTCCTGCTTGCCCCCTACTGGTCCCCTACTGGGGATCGAGCACGCAACCCCAGGCATATGCCCTTTACCGGAATCTGACCTGAAACCCTTCAGTCCGAAGCCGATGTTCTATCCACAGAGCAAAACCAGCTAGGGCCACAGAACACATTTTCTAAGCCTTTATTTATTGTTCACTGTCTAACTCTGTGATGTGTGTGTGGGGGGGAGGGGGGATTTCATTTCCAGTTTGGCTATTTCCCTGTTTTGTTTTTAAATATTGAAATTATTTGTTTTAAATTTAATAAAATTGAGAAAAATTCTAATGGCTTATAAAAGCATATTTTTAAATAGCAGTCTTAAGTATATTTGGATTTCATTTTTTTGACAAATATTATTCTAGAAAATTGTTATTGTCCATAATAACAATATTCCCCTGCTTTAGAATGTGGTATTACATTGAAAAGCCCATAAGATTTGTAGATGTAAGCCTTATACAAATAGAATTATACAGGTTAGCTCAATGTCCATTTTGACAGCTTTACTGAAATAAATTAACATACCAAACAAATCAACCATTTAAAGTATACATTTCAGTGGTTTTTAATATACTCCAGAGTTGTGCAACCATAATCACAATCTAATTTTAGAATATTGTCATCATACTAAAAAGAACTCCCATATCCATTAGCATTAACTTTCTATTTCCAATCCTCCTCCTTCAAACTCCCTCCATAGCCCTAGGCAACCACCAATCTACTTTTACTTCGCATAATATTTTCTGGGTTGATCCATGTTGTAGCATGTTTTAGTACTTCATTTCTTTTTATTGCTGAATAATATTACATTGTGTTATCCATGTATCATCAGTTGATGGACATTTGGGTTGTCTCTACTTTAGAGCTATTCTGAATAATTTGGCTATAAACATTTGTATACAAATTTTATGTGAGCATCTATTTCCATTTCTTTTTGGATGGAGTTTCTGTGTTATATGGCATGTTTGACATTCTGAGGAAGTCAAACTCTTCTTATAGGAACAATATATTTTCACAAGTGTTATCATGTAAACTATAATACAGTTAATTAATCAATTATTTAAAATGGTACAGGAACTAGAGCTTTTATTAATCATAATTGCAATTTTAACCTTAACATATTTCTTGACCCAAACCAAATTATTCTTCACAATTTTCATTATTTTACACCTTTTTATATTTGCTTTCAATCATTGTCTTCTTAAAAGTATTTCAGAATCTTACACCGCTTATACCCATGAAGCTATCAGTTAGAAAAAATATCTTTAAATTAAGATTTTAAAAATACCTGGCAGTCAATTTGACATATTTTTAATAAATTAGATCACTTTTGATTAGAACATTAGAAAGAGCTTGCTTTCAAATTAGCTTCTTTTGTGTGTGCATTGAAAACACACTGGCTTACATTTAGCCTTGAGGGGTACACATGTACTTTAATAACCATAAAGAGATTAATTTTCTGTATTAGGCTCTTAAGCATTATCCCTTTAAATTCTGTTTTATGTAGTGTGTTCAAATAAAACATGATTAAATAGAGGCTTTGAAAATTAAAAATTTTCAATATCCCCATCTGCTTCCCAAGTAACAAACTGACTATTAAAGCAAGACTCTGTATTAATTTGCAAATGAGCAAGGACTTTGGAATTATATCCACATTGGTCCCAGGCTGCTGTTGTATTAATTATCAGATAATCTACACACTGAGCTGGCACTTTTCATTAAACAGCTGCTGAAACATGAGGTATGAACAATGACTTATGCTTGAGCTTCAGAAGCATGTACCCTGAGGCTATTAAATATGCCTTAATGAGCTACTGTTTTCCATACAGATAAATTTTACTTAGTTGGAGAGTGTTCTGAGACACCATAGGTTATGACAAATGTCAAATATTCATACCTGCTTAACTCTCTAAATTCATATTAAAATATTAAAATTACATTTAGGCGGTATAAATTAAAAAAAAAACACCCCATGGTATCAAGAACCAATGAAGATAACTGGTTCAAGTTAAGTGAGGTCATAAGATTGGGATCGTGTCCTTATAGAAATTGCTACCAGAGCTCTCTCTCTCTCTCTCTCTCTCTCTCTCTCTCTCTCTCTCTCTCTCTATATATATATATATATATATATATATATATTTCTCTCTTTCTCCATAAAATTTACAGAGAAAACACCATCTGAGAACATAGCAAGAGGAAGGACATCTGACAGACATAAAAAAGCAACTATTTTATTCATAAGGTGGTAAAGGCCTGCTACAGGGTGGGAACCAGGTGGAAGGGAGCAACGGGAAAAAGAAGGGTGGAATCTGTAATACTCTCAGCAATAAAGATTTAAAAAAGAAAGCGACTAATTCAGCTGAAACCTTCTTCATGAACTTCTACCTCTAGAACTTGGAGAAAATAAATTTCCATTAAGACACCTCATGTATGGTATTTTGTTATATCAGCTTGAGCACATTAATACACAATGCAGATAAAAGAACCTTCATAGAATCAGAATCAGATAGTCAGAAAACGTGTGACCTAAACAATGCAGAATCTTCCTTTGAAGCACATTTTTTGTTCCATACAGCAATGACCTGACCCTTCCTTGAGTTTCAGTGTTTTGCATTTAAAATTTTGCTGTATACACACTGCTAAACCTCCATGGGAGTCTCAATCTTGTCATACCTAATGCTGAACTGACTTTCTTTCCAAAATCAGACTCTTTCTCATTTATTTACTATCAAAATTCATGGCATCATTATCGTCACACTCATCTTGACTCTTCCTTTTTCCTTTCTTCTTCATTCATTCAAATACCAATTTTTACCATCTAAATATAAATCTGTCTCCACTTCCATAATGAGCAGTTTATTACCACTCCCTAAAGGATCAATTTCTTACCACTCACACTGTTCTTCTGTAAAGGCATGCATGGAATAGATTCACTTGCATATATGCATGTGCTGATAATTCTCCCCATTGTCAGCATATCATCATTTTAATACTTTTTATTATTCAGGTACCACCTGCCACATTTTTGTAGGTCTAACCTCTCTCTTTTGTAACAAAGCAGTTGAAAAGTTAGGAGGTCATTTTATACATATGGGTTTATTTTCTTTTACTTTTTCATACAAAGCTGGCTGATAATTGTGGCTGGTTGATAATAATAATAAGTTTTAACCAAAACTTATTATTATCTTATCAGTACTAAATCTTTCAATAATTAAACAAGTATTAAATTCCCTAGAGGTCACCAGCTCTATTTATATTCTGCAATTTTTAAGATTCACAGGTCATTGTGGCTAGTTCTAAATTAGTATATTTCATATGCAAAACAGATAATTTTAAAGTTCTATCTATCTATCTATCTATCTATCTATCTATCTATCTATCTATTTATCTATGGAACAGTTACTTAAAAGACACAAACTACCAAACCTCACACAAGGAGAAAAAAATCATCTGAACCTGCCTATATCCATAAAAATATATGGAGTCAATAATAACCACCAAATTAGAAATCATCAGATCCAGAAGAAATAATATTACTTTTCCAAAATTTCTTTTTGGGAACAGAAGCAAGAGGCAGAGAGAATATTTCATAACTCATTTTATGAGTCCAGAATTACCTTATTACCAAACCAGATAAAGCCATTACATAAAAGAAAACCACAGATCAATATTTTTTTACAAAAATAAATGTAGATATCTTCAACACAATATTAGCAAATAAGGCACAATAATGTATAAAAATATTGAATATAGCCATTTGAGATCTATTTCAGGTATGTAAGGCTGATACAATATTTGAAAATCAAATAATGTAACACTCCACATCACTAGGCTAATAAAGAGAAATAATATGGTCATATAAATTGGTAACAGAAAAAAATTTGAAAAAAATCCACCAACCATTCATGATAAAAACTCTCAGAGAACTAGGAATAGTGGAAAACTTACTCAACTTAATAAAGTTATCTACAAAGTGAAGAGCATCTACAAAAAACACACAACCCTGTTGCTACTATAATACTTAATTGTGAGGAACTGGATACTTTCTACCTGTGACAGAGAACAAGTCTTGAATGTTGCCTTTCATCACCCCTATTCAACATTGCAATGAACGAATCCTAGCTATCACATTAAGGTAATGCAAAGAAATAAAAGGTGCGTAGATTTGTTTTTTATTTTTTAAAATTTCCTTATTGAATAAGGTATTACATATATTGTCCTTTATCCCCCCATTACCCCTCAACCCCCCACTCATGACCTCACCCACCTGTTGTCTGTGTGCATTGGCTAAGCGTATATGCATGCATACGAGCATATGGTGCGTAGAATAGAGATGAAAAAATTAAATTGTTATTTTTTTGAAGATGGGTGGTTGTCTATGTAGAAAACTCACTATATATGAGACACCCGTTATTTTTTAGAGCCGTACACCGGTGGGGGG
>NW_005871110.1:4063805-4083772 GCF_000147115.1 Myotis lucifugus | reverse complement strand
AGAAAGAAAGATAGAAAGCCCGAAAGAAAGAAAGAAAGAAAGAAAGAAAGAAAGAAAGAAAAGAAAAGAAAAGAAGGAAAAGAAAGAAAAGAAAGGAAGAAAGGAAGAAAGGAAGAAAGGAAGAAAGGAAGAAAGGAAGAAAGGAAGAAAGGAAGAAAGGAAGAAAGGAAGAAAGGAAGAAAGGAAGAAAGAGGGAGGGAGGGAGGGAGGAAGGAAGGAAGGAAGGAAAGAAAGAAGGAAAGAAAGAAAGAACATAGACTTAAATTTAAAATACAAAACTATAGGCTTCTAGAATAAAACTTAAGAAAAAAATCTAGGTGACTTTTGGTTTGGTATTGAGGTATTAAACAAAAGCATAATCCTTAGAAGAAAAAAATAATAAGTTGGTTTTATTAAAATTATATTTGTTTACTCTCTGAAAGATCCTGTTAAAATAACAACAACAATAGAAAACAAGTCTAGGAGAAAGTATTTCAAATGCATATCTAATTAAGAACTCATACTAAAGTATAAAAGAACTTGTATAATTCAATAAAGAAATTAACAACTCAAGTAAAAAAAAGAAATAGAACACTGGAAAAGTGACGTAACCAAAGAAGATATACAAATTGTAAATAAGCATATGGGAAGTTTCTCAAGAACCATTTGCCATTAGGACAAAAACAAAATCGAGATACCATTACACATTTATTAAAATGGCTAAAATAAAAATCTGACAACCTCAAATACTGGAGCAATGGGCACTCTCATCCATGCTGGTGGAACTGTGAAATGACACAAACATTTGAAAGGCACTGTGGACATTTCTTACAAAGGCAGTCTTCCCATATGATCCAGCAATCATGCTTCATAATATTTACCCCAAAATGTGTGTGCACATAAAAATCATGCACAAATTTTTATAGCAGTTTAATTTATTATGGCCCAAATCTTGGAGCAACCAAAATGCTCTCAATAGGTAAATGTGCAAATTGTGGTATTTATACAGTGCAATATTATTCAGTAATAAAGGTAAGTGAATTATCAAGAAAAGACAGATGAACCTTAAATGTCTATTCTACATGTAATCTTTAGAAGCCAGTCTGAAAAGGCTATATGATTCCAATTGCAAGACATTTTGGAAAAGGCAAAACTATAAAGACAGCAAAAGAAACCAGTGATTAACCTGAGTATGGAGGGAGGGTGAAAGTCTCAATAGGAGAATCACAGGATTGTAATGGGAGGATCATGAAACCATTCTTAATGACACTGTAAGGTGGATATAAAACCTGATGCTTCTGGAAAAGCTCATAGAACTTCATCGCCCAAAGAGCCAACTTCAATATATACAAATGAAAAGCAAACAGGAGTTTGAGGAATCCTGGAAAGGAATACAGAATATGACAAGATAAGCTAACTGTATTACAAATGCACAAAACATCCTTAGTGAAGGGGGTGGAGATAAAGGGAGCTGACAAAGGAATTTCCATAACTAGTGGAGTCTTTAAGACTAATGATAGACACTGCACATAAACTTTGTCCTCTAGTTGATAAAGTATTTTATTTCTATGGAAGTATAAGTTAACAATCCTGATACTACTATACATGTATACAATTAAGTAAACAGAAAGTGAATGGTAGGTGTTGATTTTCTCATTTTTGACTTGAAAGTTTCCAGTTGAGCAATGAGTGGACGCTAGCATGATCCATGTGGTGATGGATTACATTTGGTTACATTGGTATGACCTAATGTTTAGCTTAATGTAGATATAAATGGTTACATGCAGGACTATCTGTACACATGTTTATACTAGAGGCCCGGTGCATGAAATTCATGCATGGGGGGTGGGGGAGGTGTCCCTTAGCCCAGCTTGCACCCTCTCCAATCTGGGATCCCACTCACAATCCAGGACTGCTGGTTCCCAACCGCTCACCTGCCTGCCTGATTGCCCCTAACCACTTCTGCCTGCCAGCCTGATCACCCCCTAACCATTCCCCTGCCAGCCTGATTGGTGCCTAAATGCTCCCCTGCCAGCCCGATTGCCCCCAACTGCCCTCCCCTGCCAGCCTGGTCACCCCTAAATGCCCTCCCCTATAGGCCTGGTCACCCCCAACTGCCCTCCCCTGCAGGCCTGGTCGCCCCCAACTGCCCTCCCCTGCAGGCCTGGTCGCCCCCAACTGCCCTCCCCTGCAGGCCTGGTCACCCCCAACTGCCCTCTCCTGCAGGCCTGGTCACCCCCAACTGCCCTCCCCTGCCGACCATCTTGTGTCCACATGGGGGTGGCCATCTTGTGTGTTGGAGAGATGGTTAGTTTGCATATTACCTCTTTATTAGATAGAAGACAGGTTAGTATATACAAATAATTTAAGTTCATACTCTGCCCTCAAGAAGGAGTAACATAACTTAATACACTTAAATATGAAGTGTACTTCTTTCCTTCCTTCCAAAGAGTACAGCATGAAAAAGGGGGGAGAATAACTTTAAAGAGTAGAATCCTGACAAGCATTGCACTGTCCAGGTGATCAAGGTCAACATCATTACTAATAAATCATGCTGATACTTGGAACTCTCAATATGAAGTGAAGGACATGGCACCTTAACTCTGTGGTCTTCCACCTGAAAACCTCTAATACCAGTCTAATCCTGAGGAAAACATCAGACACATTTCAAAAGGATGGCATCCTACAAAAGAAGCAACCAGGACACCTATAAACACCAAGGTCATTAAACCAAAAAAAAAAAAAAAAGAGAGAGAGAGAAACTGTAACACCCAAAAGGAGCCTAAGGAAACCTGATAACTAAATGCTAAATGTAATGTGTTCTTCTAGATGGAATCCTGAAAAAAAAATGAAACATAGGTTAAAAAGAAAAACAAAAGAAAATCTGAATAAATGAAGGACTTTAACTTTTATTAATAAAAGGATACTATATTAATAAGTTATTGAATAAAAGATGATCTTAAAAATCAATATTCACCCCCAAATGCATGTTTTCTATTATCATCATCAAAATACTTTTTATTTTCTGACTGTAACAAAGTTAGATAATGAAGAAGAGATAGAGTTATAGCCTTCAATGAACTCATTAGTTTTAGTACCAGTAAATACATATCTATTGTACTAATATCAACACATAAAAATATTCATCATAAAAGTTACTATTTTTTAATGAAATCATATATGTGTATACATATGTATATACATGCACTATACATATCAGTATATATATATATATATATGCATATATATACACATATGTAAAATTATATATAATATCAAAACTTACACCAGGCTTAATGCATTAAGCATTATTATGTCTATCGCCTAGAGAGTTTATGGAATTGTTGAAGATTATTACTAATGTTTGTTAAAGCCTAGACTTATACATAGGTATGGTTATTTCTAAAATTCAAAATATCCTGATTTTACTACTTACAAAAAATATCAACATATTTTCTAGAGCTTCTATCAGATTCTTGAACTTAAGAGAGTTTTAGGTACTCTTCAGCATAGATGCTTAAAATAGGATAAGTTTAATAATATAATCGTCTCCCTGAACCAGCCGCTCACAATTCTGTTGTCCATTATTGGCTCGTCACAAGAAAAGTAATATATTTAGATTGGTTTTAGTCTTACTTTTCAGAGCAGATATTTCCTAAGCAAACAGCTGGTTTATTGCTTTGACTAAATGTAGTTTAATAAAGGGACAGGGAAGTGCACAGTGATGGGAATTATAATGGTTCTATTTCTCACCATATTTATTACCATGCTCTTTCTTATTCAACTGGAAGGGAAAACAAAACAAAGCAGATGAAAATAATGTAACAGAGAAAATAGTTAGATTGGACATATACATGGGGTAAGTTCACAAATTTTAGAAAAGAATAAAAGGCGAATTTTCACCTAACATTTATTTATGAAAATGTTCAAATAATTTTACCATGAAAATTATTATACCTATCATGTATATTTTATAATTAACATTTTACCATTCTTGCTTCTAGCTATATGTCCATATGAGACATTTTGAGGAAAAAAAAGTTTACCTTTGCAATGTCAGTGTAGAAAATTTAACCAGAAGCACAGAGCAAAATTTCCTTTAAGACACGGGGGTTATACAAGAAAGGGCATGGGGAATGAGAAAGACAAATCCTAAAAACTGATACGAAATCAACAAGTTTCTTTACAGGCACTTAATACACACAGTCCCAGAATTTAATCTTGGCCAAATACCAAAATATATATGTACACACTGACCATCTTTAAGGAAGAAGTTTGAGAATATAAATAAAATATTTTAACATAATTGTGCTAAAATATTTTTAGAATATTTTTATTGATTTCAGAGAGGGAGAGAGAGATAGAAATATCAATGATTGATTGTCTGTCTCCTTTACACCCTCTACTGGGGATCAAGCCTGGAATCCATACCCTGATTGAGAATGGAACCTTGACCTCCTGGTTCATAGGTCTGTGCTCAAACACTGAGCCAGGTTGTGCTAAAATATTTTAATAACCTTGGAAAAAATAATGTGGGGAAAATTTTTTAAACATATTTCTGAAATAATACTCCCAGAACCCTTTCTTAGTATGTTTTATTATCCATATTTGTATAGGAGAAATCTGATGTTTATAATATGTAACAACCTTAAGATAACAAAGTGAGTAATGGAGCTTGGGCTGAAAATCAAGTCCAAATCAGTAGCCTGTGCTAGACATGTACCATAGCTTCTTCTTCTTTTTTTTTTCCTAAAAAAGAAGGAAGAATGTGGGCAAAATGTAAAATATAGTTAAAAAATCCAAAACATATATAGATTTTTTAAATTTTGTTTTTAAAAACCAACCTCTTCCCCTTGCCATGAAATCAGAGGCTCCTTATGTTTATGTGCAATTTGTAATTTTAATCTATATATTCCTGTTCTTCTTTTCCTTTTTAAAATGAATTTTACTCCAATTATTTCTTAGAGTGTAGAGATTATTATTCTCTTATCTAAATGTCAGTGGTTTCCTAGGTTACAGCTAAATTCTGTTTAAGTACCACAACACTGTAATTAAAACTTTAATTATCTGTATTTGCAGACTCAAGGGTTCAGTTAGATAATGTTGTTTATATTAAGCAACAAATGTCTATGTTAATGTGACCTATAGTTAGAAATATAGTTAGAAATAGTAGCATGACCTTGAATATGTTTTTAGATATGTATGAACAGCTTGCAGATGAAGTGATGTTATAAAATGATTTTTTCTTCTGAAATCTTCAATTAGTCAGAACACTATATCAAATCAATTGAAGCACTTTCCCTTTATACAATGTAGCTTTCTATTTTCTTTAAATGTATGCAAGAAAGGAATGGAAAGATATTCTGTGTTCATGGATTGGAAGAATCAACATAGTTAAAATGGCCTTATTACCCAAAGCAAAAATGAAATCCCAATAAAAATCCCAATGGCATTTAAAAAAATAGAACAAAAAATCATCAGATTTGTAAGGAACCACAAAAGACCCCAAATAGCCAAAGCAATCCTGAGAAAAAAAAAGAATGAAGTTGGAGATAATACACTCCCTGAATTCAAGGAAAGCAAACTTTACAATTATGGCATAAAATCTCAAGACCACTGAAAATTGTTATTATATTCTATGTGTGTGGTCATTTTTTAGGCCTTCTTAACAAAAGTATGTGAAGGTTGCACATTATTTACTTGGAGTTATTGTTGCAAAATTCATGCTAAAGTTACTAATGATTTGTTCAGAGATAAATAACAAATTAGAGCTGGCCTATATTTGGGATATATAACTCTGTAATTAAAAACTAAGGCGTTATCTCTCTGGCCGGTGTGGTTCAGTGGTTGAGTTTATTGTTTGATTGCAAGTAAGGGCACATGCCTGGGTTACAGGCTAGATCCCCAGTGGGGGGCATGCAGGAGACAGCCAATAATGATTTTCATCATTGATGTTTCTATCTCTCTCTCCCTCTCCCTTACTCTCTGAGATCAGTAAATATATATATATATATATATATATATATATATATATATATATAATTTTTTTAAAAAACCTAACGCATAACCATATCTACATTAGAAAATTTCAATCTATTTATATTTTTAGAAATTTATGTGATACTTTTAATTATATTTATCTATGTTAAAATTTATTTTGGGTCAATAAGTTTATTTAGGGCTCTTAAGAGATTATTTTGTTCAGGAATAATATATAAAACTTTGTGAATGCTTAAGTAGTAGTAACAGCATTTCCATTTGGCGGGTGTTCAGGGTAGGAATTATTTATTTTACTCATTTCCATTTTATTTTTCTCTTGTACTAAAACACTTTTAATTATAAAGGGTTGACTCTTTGAGTAGACAGTGTACTTGTACACATTTTTAGTATACTACACTCAGTGTAATTTGAGGGGAATTAGGATACATGAGTATGCAACTTAATAGTGTTTTTACCACAATGTCAAAAAAATCAGCTTTTAAAATGTAATTTATTGATTAAATAAATCTTCAGTAGGGGCCACTAATCATTAGGCATAATGTCAGTACTAAGCTTATAATTGTATCCAAGATGAATAAAATCTGTGTTATTGTAGTGCTTGTATTATAGTAAAGGAAGACAAGTAAAGAAAATAGACAAAATTATTACAAAGTACACAGGCGGGGTGGGTGGGTAGGAAGAGACCAACCAAAGAATTTGTATGCACATATGCATAACCCATGGACACAGACAATACTGTGGTGAAGGCCGTGAGTAGGGGTGGCTAGAAGGGGTCTATGGGGAAAAAAAGGGGACATATGTAATACTTTCAATAATAAAGACCACATTGATAAATATTTCAAAAGAGAAAGCATAAAATAGCATGCTGGAAATACGATCACACATATGCTAGGAATATAATTTCAACAACCATATTATAATATTTTGCTTATGTTAATTGAAAATAAAATTACATGGGCTTATTACAAGAGTAAAGTTATATCCAACACATAAAATATTTTAAAATATATAAAACACTATGCATATAAAGAATTATTGTTTTATTTCTATAATTTGCTTCATGGGCTGAATAACAAAGTATTAGAATATTTTACTAATGCATACAGGGTACTTTTTATTCAGAGTGATTATAAATGAAAAGATGTTCAATGAACTATTTCATAAATGTTTTAATAAATAATTACCATCTTTTGTACTTCTTTATTATATTTTGCTTAATTATAAACATTTTATGTATTTTATTTGAACTATCAACAGCCACTGAATTTCACTTGTTTAATTTCTTGAAAATATTTTAGAAATCCACATCAAATTATGCAAGTATGTCATGTAAATTTCCTCATCTGTAATGGTAATATTATCAACCAATATCATCAGTAATAACTACCAACATGTTTTCTAATTCTTACTCAAAATGCTGCCTTAAAATAGATTTAATAATTCTCTTCTTCAAATATATCAGTATCAAAGAAAAAGATGGAAGAATTTTAAAAAATAACATTGGCAAATATATACGGCTTTTCTCGATCCTGAGGAATCTCTAAAAAAGCTAAAGAACTTTTACAAAGCAAGCTACTAACTGGATTTTATTTTCTTCCATTAATGTCTACTCTGAAAGCTATCTATTTGCCCTTGCAGTTGGCATCTCAAGAGAGCCATTAAAGGATTTGGGGTAATCATAAACATTACTGACACACAGTAACTGCTTTTGAAAATATCCATCCAAAATTACTGTAATAATCTTATTTGCATTCCAATAGAGCTGCTTAAGCTCCCAGGCTATTTAAAGGAAAGAAGAAATGTGTTAGACCCATTATTGCTCCATAAGTGATATTCTACTTGATATTAATTCTACATCAAGGTGGAATATTGTAGGGATTTGTGCAAAGATGCCAGTGCTTCCTTCATTATCACTGTCAAAGGAGTTCCCTTACCATTGGGAGGGGAATAATCAGATGCTGGATACCACCTTACACAGTGAATTCATTCTAATATAGACATTTCTCTGAGTCTCCTGATATTCTTCCTGTGTTTCAATTCAATGAAGTTCCAACTCATCATCTAATATTCTGTATGTCATGTCCTCCAAGTTTCAAGGAGACATCCCAACAAATTAACAGGACCAACTCCAAGTAACCCTGACATAACATTGAGTCCTTTGCTGTACGTGGGCATTCCTAAATCAGTGAGTTCTGTGAACAGTCTTTTATTTTGATTCCTCTGGCCTAATACCCTAACCACCCACACACATTTATGTTCTGCCACTTATTCTCTAGTTCTTCAGCTGCTTGGCCTGCAGGCTATTTCTTCTCAGAGCACGGATTTTCTAGTGGAACTATTCTAAGACCTGACTCTGTGTGTGGGTGGGTTTTTTGTTTTTTTGTTTTGTCTGAAAGCCATGAGTGTTAGTGACGGCATATCTTGAGGAAAAATAATGGTCTTCTGAACTTTTTAGTCAAGTTAGTGCAAGGTTTCAGAGGAGAGAGAGAAAGTTTTATTTTGGCAAGAGGTTAATCATTGCTTTCACTATCTAGAAATGTTTTTATGAGGTTAAACATTCATAGGCTTGTCAATTCAAATAATTCAATTCTTGGTTTAGGGATGCCACTCTTTCACTCCCAGGGATTTGAAAGCAGGGACCTTTGAGACTGTATGTTTATTTTCTGTTCAGCCCTATGACTTTTACTATCAGACCCCAAGGCTGATTTTCAGTAGTCTTCCTAGAGTTTAAAGGTGATAAGTCTCTTTTAAAACTACTGAAAAGACTACTACTTTCCATAACAAGTGGTTTTGTTGTTTTTAAAGTGATCTTTTAAAATACTTTTTTATTAATTTTTCAGAGGGTAAAGTGAAGACAATGAAAAAAACAAATACAAGTCAAATTCATAAGTGGTGGTGATTGATTGCCGTGGGGGAAGTGCAGGAGAAAACCCAAGATTGTTGCCCAGTGTTTGGCTTTAAAATGTATAAATCCTATATAATAAAAGCCTAATATGCAAATCGACTGAACGGTAGAATGACCGGTCGCTATGACGCACACTGACCATTAGAAGGCAGACGCTCAACGAAGAAGCTGCCCACTGGTGGTCAGTGTGCTCCCACAGGGGGAGTGCCGCTCAGCCAGAAGCCGGGCTCATGGCTGGCGAGCACAGCAGCAGTGGTGGGAGCCTCTCCCATTTCCACTATAGGCGGGTGGTAAGAGCGAGGGGTCCCAGACTGCGAGAGCCCAAACTATGAGAGGGATGTCTGACTGTAAGCCAGGAGGCGGACATCCCCCGTGAGGTCCTCGCAGGCCAGGCTGAGGGACCCCCCCAACCAGTGCATGAATTTTGTGCACTGGGCCTTTAGTATATACACTGAGTGGCCAGATTATTATGACCACCTGACGTTTGTAGGCAAATTAGCTATAATTTTGTGCTGAAGTTGCTAGAGGGCCAGACCATTATAAATTGGAAGCAGGTTATGCACCATGACAGTAGAAGTGATTTTTTTCTGAAGATATAGGTAAACGACACGATTTAACAGCCTTTGAATGTGGGATATATATATATATATATATATATATATATATATATATATATTGCGTAGCCAGATTTTTATGACCACCTGACATTTGTAGGCAAATTAGCCATACACTGCATCATATGGGATATGGAAGCTGAAGGCCTGTTCGAACACCTTTGCTGTCTGCAGTTACCAAGATAAAACGTCTCCAATTTGCACAGGAACACAAGGATTGGACAGTCGAGCATTGGAAAAAAGTCATGTGGTCCGATGAATCACGTTTCCAGTTGCATCATGCAGAGTGAGAATTTGGCGGAAACAGCATGAAAGCATGCACCCCACATGCATGAGTACAACCCTTCAAGCTGGTGGGGGCAGTCTTATGGCCTGGGGCATGTTTTCCTGGCATGATTTGGGCGCCTTTAATTTGTGTGGAACAACGTCTGAATAGCACAACATACCTAAGTATCATTGCTGATCAAGTTCATCCTATTATGTTGATGGCGTATCCCAATGGAGATGGCTTCTTCCAACAAGACAATGTGCCATGCCACGGTGCTGGTATTGTGCAGGAGTGGTTTCAAGAACATGAGGGAGATTTTACCTTGCTTAGGTGGCCCCCACAATCACCAGATCTCAATCCAATTGAGCATTTGTGGGACGAAGTTAAAAGAGACATCAGGCAGCTGGTTCCACAACCATCAAATCTCACAGAACTGGACAGTGCTATCCATCAGGCATGGTGTCAGATTCCTCACATCACCTTTCAACATCTTGGGGAGTCAATGCCAAGAAGAATCGCCGCAGTATTGAAGCAAAAGGTGGCCCAACGAAGTACTGATGGGGTGGTCATAATAATCTGGCCAGTCAGTGTATGTGTGTGTGTGTGTGTATATATATATATTCCATGTTCAAAGGCTGTTAAATCGCATTGTTTACCTATATCTTCAGGAAAAAAATCACTTCTACTGTCGTGATAAACAACCTGCTTCCCTATTTATAATGGTGTGGCCCTCTAGCAACTTCAGCGAGAAATTATTTGCCTCTAGCAACTTCAGCTAATTTGCCTACAAATGTCAGGTGGTCATAATAATCTGGCCACTCAGTGTGTATATTCACTTTATTATTTTATTATCATTTTGTATTATTTGAAAAAAACATTGGTAGAAGCTTTTAAAAATAATACACAAAAGATTATAAATCAAACTATTTATGCAGTTTTTTATGTTTACATTCATTAGTTTCTGATCTAATATTTTTTCTATTTTTTACTATTTATGATTTTTATATACAAATATAGTGTAATTATATAATTACAATCTACAAATATGGTGTATTAATATAATTATTCTTAAGCTCACTCTGCAAAACATGTGGGCTGACAAATATGGACCTCTCCATTTTATTTCAGCATCTTTCTCTTCACTTAAAGCAGAAACATTAATCAAGAAAAATAGTATTTCAGACTCTAAAATGAAAGGGCAGAAAAACACATCCAATAAAGCATCTTCCCCTCACTTTCTATGAAAAACACACCCTTCTCACTCTGAGAAATGAAATACTGCGTATGTAAAAATGGTCTTTGCAAAACATCTATTACATAGCTGTGAATAAACTTTATATTTAATGTCGGTAAATCAGGTTTGTTTATTAAGCTGAGCTTGGCATACTTCAGAACCAGAGGGCTGTCCACAGAATGTGCTTTCAGTTAGCTTGGCTGTGTGTACAGAACTGGAGGCTAGATCTTCCAAGCAATATTTTATAGCCTTAGATTGGCCACCACTAATTTAAAGCCTTCCTGCTGAGTAGCCTCCTCCACAGTGCCACAGTCTGAAGCAGGTTTTTATCAGTCCCCGGAGTATTAACACTCCGTTAAGGACCTGATTTCTGTTTTAGGTCTCTTACAGGTGTTTTTGTTTTTTGCACAACAGTAGCTATAAGCTTGCGACTGAATGGAGTAATAGTTGGGAAATAATGCTACCTCTTTACTTATAAAAGAGCTATTCACAAATAGTTGAGACATTATTAAAATATTCTGCTACAATAAAATTTTAGTGTGATATGTATAGTGAGATATAAATCTAAATATCATCACGATATTTCAAATCTTCAAACCAAATCTCAAGGGAAATATTAATCTCATTTATTTTTATTAGGAGATCAAGTTATTTACTTTGTTAAACACATTACATGTAGATAGTATATGTGCATCACATTCTATATGTACTACTACATACAGGGTGGGGCAAAAGTAGGCTTACTGTTGGTTGTATGGAAAACAATGCAATAATTAATAAATATTAATATAAGAATAAAATCTGTTTTATGTACTCACACTGTAAACCTACTTTTGCATATAAAAAACCAAGAGGTCCTTGCCAAGGTCTTTCTTTAGTCATGTAAGGGTTAAAGGTATAAGTTGAATATCAGCCCTGGATTTGAGAATAGGGAGAGATGACTTAAAGTCAGTAGCTATGTGGAAAAGCAAAACTGAGGAGAAAATTCAAGTGTAGTCAGAAACAACTGTGAAAATCCATTCCAGCTTGGTGTATGCGATATACCTTCTCTCACTGCGTATCCTGTTAGAATGTTTGAATACAGAATGAGTTCAAGGACAATTCAAGGGCAATGATAATATTTATTCTTTGCTACATTAATGTGCCCATCTGCTTTCTCAAAATATTAAAGCTGGCCATGTTTGAATATACTTCAAGTTGTCTGATGACCTCATCATTTCATTTGCCTGGTTTCATTAAATGACATAAAAGAGGGTAGATAAATAAAGGAGTCAACTAAGATTTACCTGCACAATTGGAGAAATTAGAAAAAAGAATGCAGTACACGTAATGGCTGCTTAGTGAAAAATGAGATTATTAGGCACTTAAGCACAGTATATTTAGTCACTTTTTTAGCAGATTGTCATCTATGTAATATATCATATACTTTAGATATCACTTGAAATTCCATTTATAGTATCTGTATCATTAAATATAACAAAGAAATAATGCAAAATAATTTGTCATTTAATATTTTACCAACTGAATGTTGAACATGAGGTATTCAATTAGATCAAAAAGCAAAACAGAAAATGAATTTTTTTATGCATCAAATTTGTATAGATCTTTGAAAATATTTTTATAAAACACAAGAAGTGATGGTGCCTATTAAAAGATCATATCATGTTTTCTTATAATATTTTCAGGCTAGTATTTCATGCCACCATCTTTTCTAAATAGTTTTGCATGTTTTTGGGCATGTGACAGAAAATCTAACTAAAATTTGTTTATTCCAATAAACAGGGGTGGAGACTGTTTGACCCAAGGGCCTTTTAAGGCCCAGGAAGTCATTTGGTCTGGCCCTGCCAAAGCATTAGGGGTGAGTTCATTCAATATTTGACCAAATATATAGCAGGCTAGTTTTTAAGTTGATAATTTTGTATGATCTGTGAATGATATTGTAAATATCCAAATGGGCCTTGGGGTAGAAAGGTTCCCCACCCCTACCAGATTCATTGTCTTCTTAACTAAAAAGCCTAAGGATGAGCAGCCTCGGGTATAGCTTGATAAAGATGTAAATGGTGTCCTAGCTGGCGTGACTCAGTGGATAGAGCGTCAGCCTGAAGACTGAAGGATCGCAGGTTCAATTCTGGTCAAGGGCATATGCCTGGGTTGTGGGCTCAATCCCCAGTAGGAGGCGTGCAGGAGGCAGCCAATCAATGATTCTCTCTCATCATTGATGTTTCTAGCTCTTTCTCCCTCTCCCTTCTTCTCTGAAATCAATAAAAAATGTTTTTTTTAAAAGACATAAATGGCATCTTAGAACATATCTTTATCTCTCTTGGGTCTGCTGTCTTCTCTGCTGTTTTCATTGTCAGACATCCCTCCACAAATGACTTTCAGAAAGCTGCAAAATACCATAGGTATACTCTTCTAGGGTCAAGTCCAGCAGGAAAAAAGACAACATACTTCTCTGGGAGCTCAAACATTTCCATTGGTCTTGCTGGCTCTGACCTCTGGTCATGTGCACATCCCATGCTCCAACTGGTCACAAGATGGAGTGTTTTCCCTGAAGCACTTGGAGTAAGAGGACAGTTACAGGAAAGCAAGAGCTGTGTGCTACACGTAACAGCTAAGGCGTTGCTGATGGGAGGAAACATAAACAAGAAATGTTCATTACAACTCCTGTGCCCTGCGTCTGTTCTCATGCTCAAGAAAGAATGTGTGAGAACCTAGAGAATATTAGCTTCAAAGGAAGGCCATGCAGAGCAGTCTGCAGAACGATTTTGCTATTGGACTGAGAACCACTGTGTGCACAAGGTTGCTCTTCATGAAAATAATTTATTTTTCTGTGTGTGAAGGGGTGGGGCGGGTACCTTAGTAAAGCAACTTATGTGTCCCTGGGGCCTGAGTGTAGCTAGAACTGCTTTGGGACAAATTTGTGCTGATGCAGGCAGAGCAGAAGAGTTGGGAGAAAGCTATGCAGTTTGGGATATCAGCTTCATCGCCATCCCCAAATCTTCAGGATAGTTGCCAATTCTCAAATTATGAACAGACATGATATTGTGTCTTGAAAGTTACTGTGAGGCTTTGGACCTGGATCAACAGCAGCTGATACCAAGGAGTGAAATTAATCAACCAAAGCCCGGATTCCCAGTGAAATGTGAGCACTTAAGCCAGTTGAATTCTGAAATCGCAGGGACAGTTTTGATTAAAAGACATTGTGGGCTTGGGGATTTGACCCCAGCTCACACTATTGCGGAGAAGAGCAGTGTTTGAGGGTACTTTCCTCAGTTCAGTGAAGTCGGTCCTGGGGACCATTACACTCTCAATATTGTGTGTCTAAGCATTGTTTGCCATAATGGCCAGAATTTCAGCTTTGAAGAGAAACTTGAAGATGAATCCCAGACTATTTAATCACAACCTATGTGACTTTTCACACATTATTTAACCTACTAAATTTTAGTTGTCCTAATGGTAAAATGTTTCCTTTTAACTTTGACACAGCGGCTTTGGCCCCAAACATGACTTTTCTTCCCAAAGTACTTATTAATTTTTTAAAATATATTTTATTGATTTTTTACAGAGAGGAAGGGAGAGGGATAGAGAGTTAGAAACATTGATGAGAGAGAAACATCGATCAGCCGCCTCCTGCACACCCCCTACTGGCGATGTGCCCGCAACCAAAGTACATGCCCTTGACCAGAATCGAACCTGGGACCCTTGAGTCCGCAGGCTGACGGCTCTATCCACTGAGCCAACCGGTTAGGGCAGTACTTATTAATTTTGTTAGATAGGTTTCTACTTGGAAAGAATATGCAGAAACTTAAATAAATAAATACAAACCACCTGCTTCATTGCCTAGCACTTAATACGTCCCCAGTAATCATAAAACATTTTTTCTTTATAGTAAAAATTCCACAAAAAAATTCTTCTTTATATATTTATTATTCAAGCACAGTAGAAATCATATAATCAATAGAGAAAGGAGCAAGATCCTCTACCCTAAAGTGAATTATTAAAGTGATATCTAGATGTTCACATATGGACCAAAAATAAAGAAAGAATATGTCTTTTAATTTCACAAATAATACCACTTTTGTACATTTCTGACATCATTTGCAGTTCATTTTAGTGTAAAATACTTTTTGTTGTTGGACAAAAATTTTAAATGTATAGTCAAATCTGTAGCTATTTTTAGTCACCCTTTGAAAATATATTCTATTTCTGTTATATTAAAATACTTATTCATTTATTGTCAGGGCATGGTATCACAACTTTAGGTTGTATTTTATTTTGTGAATATTTAAAACTACAGAATAGTATCTTTTTCAATTGTGAATTATATAATGATTTCAGACAATTTTTCAATTTATAATGAGTATTTTTGCAAAGGGAAAATATAGTTTGATTCATCAAGTTTCATTTACATCCAATTTATCAGACATTCTCATTCTATATAATAAAAGCCTAATATGCTAAGTGTCCGGTAAGCCGGTTGGCCATTCAACCAATCAAAACATAATATGCTAATGATATGCTAAGGCTGCTTAACCGTTCCCTATGATGTGCACTGATCACCAGGGGGCAAACAGTCGACTGGTCAGCCAGTTGCTATAATGTGCACTGACCATCTGGGGGCAGACGCTCTGAACAGTAGGTTAGCTTGCTGCTGGGGTCTGGATGCTGGCCAACCTCCCAGATCCCTCCCTGGCCCCATTTGTGCACTGGTGGGGTCCCTCAGCCTGGCCTGTGCCCTCTCATAATCCGGGACCCCTTGGGGGATGTTGGAGAGCCAATTTTGGCCCAATGGTGGAATGACCAGTCGCTATGACACACACTGACCACCAGGGGGCAGACGCTCAACACAGGAACTGCCCCCTGGTGGTCAATGCGCTACCACAGTGGGAACACCGCTCAGCCAGAAGCCTGGCTCAAGGCTGGCGACTGCAGCAACGGCTGGGGTCCCGCCCCACTCCTAGCCACTCGGCACCTGCGTATGCAAATCAACCCACCATCTTTGTTGGGTTAATTTGCATACTCACTCCTGATTGGCTGGTGGGTGTTGCAAAGGTATGGTAAATTTGCATCTTTCTCTTTTATTAGTGTAGATGGCATCAATTTGAGGCATGATGAGTCCTCCATCCTTCCGTTGAGTGGGGGCACTTTAGCAAGCACAGCACTCCAGCTTTTTTGTATCCCTTATACTTGTGGTATTGGCATTTTTGAGGGACCACAAATTTTCCTGAGAGGCTCTTATCATACCACACAACCTTTTTCTCTCTAGTTTTGCCAACTTCCTGACTGTCAACCAAGACAGTCATGCCGAGCACAAGAAATTTCTTTCTCATTTTTGAGCTGAAGGAAACTTTCCTTCCTTATTTCCAGTAAAATATATTTTCCCTTCCATAATCCTTCCTCTCTTGATTCTGACTAAGGTATATTTTTTAATATCCTATATTTTCTTTCTTCTCTAAGGCTTGAGACTTGAGAGAAAAAAAAGAAGAAGAAGAAGGAAAAAAGTACATGGTTATTCACAGGATCTTTCATTTTTTACTCACTATGTCATCCATATTTTTATGTTATTTTATCCTTGGTGGTGGTTAGTTCCTTTGCTCAAAGGACACTACTGGTAGAAATAATCCACCTAAGGGACATTCCTGGAGCACCCAGCTCAGGTCACCAAGAAGACTGCACCAATGGATCCAGTAGGACAACTACTAACTAAGAATGCCCTACCAAGACTGGGAGTCATAGCAGATACAACTAACATAGAAAAAAACACAAAGAGGCAGCCACAATTGAGAGGCAAAGAAAGCTACCCTAAATGAAAGACAGAAAAAATCTCAGAGAAAGCAAAATGAAATGGAGGCAGCAATTTACCAGATATAGAGTTTTTAAAAAATGGTTATAAGAATGCTCACGAAACTAAGGGAAAACTTCAACAAAGAAATAGCAAGCATAAAAAAGGACACAGAAACCTTATAAAAGAACTAGTCATTTTCAGTGACAAATTTACTTATAAAATCATTTTTTGCTAATTAATTAACTCTCGAGTATAGATTTTTCTCTCTCCAGCTTGGTTTAAGTATAACTGACAGATAAAATTGCATATATTTAAGTGTACAACATGATTATTTGGTTTACATATTTTTGTGAAATTATTACCATGTCATGTTAATTAACACATTGATTAAATCATATAGTCACCACTTTTTTTGGCGTTAAGAACATTTAAGACTAGCAAATTTTAAGTATGCAATATCATATTATTAACTAACGTCCCCATCCTGTACATTAAACCACCAGCATTCATCTTATACATGAAGGCTTGTACTTTTTGTCCAGCATCTTCCCATCTTCCCCACCTCCCAGGCCCTGGTAATGAGCATTCCCCTTGCTGTTGGACTTTTTAAAAAATTAGAATCTACATATAATTGATATAAAACAGTATTTGTGTTTCTTTGTCTGGCTAATTTCACTTAGTGTAATGACCTCAAATTTCATCCATGTTTTTACAAAAGGCAGGATTTACAACTTTTGCATGGCTGAATAATATTACACTGTGCACTAGGTACTACCATAAGTATTTAAAAAAGAAGAAAAATTTAAGTCATTGTTCAACATTTGGGAATGTTTGAGCTGAGACAAAATCTTAGTGAATCCTTCAAAATTTATTCATTTTATTGGAAAACTTTTAACATGGCCAGTTGTATTGCTAATAATTCTAATGAAGGCCTAGGACTCTATTCTATATTTCTCTGTTATTTGAAAGTATAGCATAATAATATGACACATATGTTGTTAAAATCCAGACATATCATTCATACTTTTAATTCCATCTATAAATTCCAATTGACACTAAAGGAAATCAATGTAGTCAGAAATGAAGTGTCCATTATGAAGTTTCACTAGCTTTTCATCAAAGAACTAAGATAGATAACTGACTTTAGAATTAGACAGATATGCCTCATTTCACAATGTATTCTCATTTCTTTATATATTTGTTCCAACTTGGGAAACACTTTTTTTCTACTTTGATTGAAATATGGATCTAATACATATTTTACTTTCCTCTGAACTTTCTATAAAAATGACATTCAAAATCAATTAATGTAATATACCACATCAATAGAATAAAGGACAAAAGTCACATGAATATCTCAATAGACACAGAAAAAGAATTTGACAAAATTTAACATTCCTTGATGATAAAAACACCCAACAAGCTAGGAATATGAGGCAACTTCCTCAATCTGATAAAGAACATCTATAAAAAACCAACAGCTAACGTAATTTTAAATGATAAAAGACGAATACTTTTCCCCGAAAACCAGGAGTAAGTCAAAGACATCACTCTCACCACTTCTATTCAGTATCATTCTGGGAGTTCTAGTCAGGGTGATTAGGCAGGAAAATGAAATAAAAGGCGTAATTGGGAAAGAAGAAATAAAATGGTGCTTGCAAATGGCATAATCTTGTAATAGGTAATCTTAAGGAATTCACAAAAATTAATGGAACTAATAAATGAGTTCAGCAAGGTTGCAGAACACATTTTTAATATACAAAAATCAATTGTGTCTGTATATGGTAGCAATAAGCAAACTGAAGACACAATTAAGAAGACAATTCCATTTACAATAAAATCCAAAAAATAAAAGGCATGCAAAACTTATACTCTGAAAACCATAAAAAACTGTGAAAAAGAAATTAAAGGATCCTAAATAAATGGAAAGTTACCTCATATAATGGATTAGAAGACAATTTTATAAAGATGACAATATTCCACAAATTGATATACAGATTCAATGAAATCTTCATCAAATCCTACTGATTTATTTGCAGAACCTAACAAACTAATATTGCACTTCATATGGAAATTCAAGGGATCCAAAGACAGAGTAATCAAGATAGTATGAAATTGGCATAGGATGAACATATATATGTGTGTGTGTGTGTGTGTGTGTGTGTGTGTGTGTGTATGTGTCTGTGTGTCATAGAACCTGTGTTAAAAATCAATTAACAAAAAAATGAGGGTTTACTTCTGGACATAAACCCTCTTTTTTTGTTAATTGATTTTTAATACAGGTTCTATGATAGTTCAAAAGGGAAAGAATTGATTTTTCTACAATGTTTTAGGGACACCTGGAAAACCATAGGACAAGAAGAAAGTTTGACCCCTATCACATACAACATACAAAAATCAACTAAAAATCTATTGAAGTCTTAAATATAGGAGGTTAACTATAATACAGTTAGAAGAAAACACAAGGGGTATAAATATTCATGATCTAAGATTAATGGATGGTAATATATGACAGCAAAAGCATGAATAAGAAAATAAAAATGAGATAAAGATTATCAAAATTAAAAATTTTTGTGCTTCTAATAAAATCACACAAAATAAAGGAACAAACAAAATAGAAACAGACTATAGTCACAGAGGGTTGCCAGATGGAAGAGGGTTTGGGGACTGAGTGAAAAAGGTGAAGAGATTAAGAAATGCAAATTGGTAGTTACAAAATAGTCACAGGGATGTAAAGTATTGCATAGGACATATAGTCAATAATATTTTAGTAACTATGGATGGTGCCAGTTAGGTACTGGACTTACCGGGGGGATCACTTCATAAATTCTATAAATGTCTAACCACTATGCTTAACACCAAATATTAATATGAAATAATATTGAATGTTAACTGTTATTGAACAATTAAAAAGAGAAAGAAAATATATATCATTTCACAACCAAGAAATATAACATAAATAAACCTTCAACAAAGTACAACTAAAAATGGATTAGTGTCATTATTTAACCAATTCACTATTCTTGGAAATTTAGGGTGCATTTCCTTTTCATAAATTATAAATGATGTTATGATTTTTATCTTTGCAATATAATCTTTTAGCAATATAATTTTAAAGAACATATGTTTATGCCAGAAGAGAATCTAGAAACTCCATAAAGTTATTGATTCCTCTCTGTAAA